>NC_061112.1:104647972-104652700 GCF_002878395.1 Capsicum annuum
AATGATCTGGTGGTATTTGACATAGTAATCCACAAAAGATTCAACCTCATGTTTAGCATAATTATCTAGCAAAATATGAATGTTGGGCAATGAAAAATCATCCTAAATCACGGTAATCAACATATACTTAAATTTTTCCATCTTTCTTTAGGACAAGAACAATATTGGATAACCACGTAGGATAACGAGCCACTCGAATGACTTTGGCTTTAAGTTGTTTCATGATTTCCTCTTTGATTTTGATGCTTACATCAGTTTTAAACTTTCTCAACTTCTGTTTCATAGGGGGGAAGGCAGGATCAGTTGGCAATTTATGAGCCATTAATTCAGTGCTTAAACTAGGCATGTCATCATAAGACCATGCAAAAATATCCTTATAATCAATGAATGCTTGAATCATTCCATCTTTTAGTTGTGGAAAAGCATGTACACTGATTTTAGTTTCCCTAACATCTTCTTGATTCTCTAGATTAATTGGCTCAGTTTCATTCAAATTAGGATTCGGCTTGTCTTCAAACTGTTCCAACTCTTTGCTTATTTCTTCTAGTGCCTCTTCTTCATCATATTTCCCCTCTTGCTTCATTATATCTTGATTAGTTTGGATTTTAGGATTAGACTGAAAATTTCGCATGCATTTCATGTCATTAGAATCAACATATAGAGAACTGTATAAAGAAAAAGACAAAAACAAAATATATCAGACACAAAAGAAAGGGGGACATTGCATTTTATTAAAAGGAAAAGATATGAGGGTTTAAACACAAACAACAATAGAATATAAACAAGCTAAATTTTGAGTTACAACCCTAAAATAACTCAAAAAACTACAAGAAAAACAAAAAGAACTACCAAAACTCCCTTCTGACGGGGAGATGAGTGACTTTCCAATTGTTGAGACGGATAGCTGGGCCTATGAACTATACACCTGCCTTACTGGTACCTTCTCCTGCTTCACCCATGTCAGCTTCAATCAACAGGTTCTGAATGTCATCAACTAATTCAACTTCTAACCCTACAGGTTTTCTGACACTGCTCTTGTCAAATGATTCACTGAGTAGTGGCATTGGGCAAGGGAGTGACCATGTTTTCTTTTTTTTTTCCTTGACCTTCTTCAGATCTTCAACCGTAGGTTTAAATTCCAGACTAAAAGTGGCCATGTTGTCATTCAGGCATATGGGATGAACCATACCGTGAAGAGACACTCCTAAACCCCTTCTTGGCTCGAATCCATATTTTAAAATTTCATTTATCATCATGACAGAAGCAGGAGCTAATTGTGGCCCTGGAATAACTTGCCCTTCAAAGATATGATGCACTGACACTGTATCAAAAGTCTGATATACAAATGTCTCCTCTACATTATTTGCTTCAATGAGAGATAAGGGAGAATCTTCGTAGGAGGACAAATCCCCTTCACCATGATTAACCCCTTTTTGCCTGTCATGTTCAAACTTAATCATCTGGTGCAGTGTAGATGCAACTGCCTTGGCCTTGTGGATCCATGGTCTTCCCAACAACAGATTGTAAGAGGAGTTGATATTTAGCACTTGAAATGCTATGGTGAATTCAACCGGGCCCTATAATCAACATTAGTTCTATTTATCCAATGGAGTTGGATTTTACTCCATCAAAAGCTCTGACACATACATTGTTGGGCCTGATCCTCTCAACACCGATATTCAACTTTTGCAAAGTGGAAATAGGGAAAATATTTGCACCTCAACCTCCATCAATCATGACATGAGTGACGTAGAAATCTTTGCACTTCACTGTAATGTAAAACCCCCGGTTATGCCCCATACCTTAAACAGCTAATTTATCGTCAAAGAAGCTGATCCGATTGACCTCAAAGATTTTTCCAACCATTTTCTAAAGCTGATTTACTGTAATCTCCCTAGGAATATATTCTTCATTTAATACCTTCAATATAATATCACAATATTCCTTGGAATGCAGCAACAATGATAAGAGGGAAATTTGAGCAGGGGTTTTCTTCAACTGATCTATTGTTCAATACTCTGGCAACTTCATCTTTTTCAAAAATTCTTTGGCTCTTTCTTCAGTGACAAGATTTTTGATAGATTAAGGCCCACTCATAATTGGCTTGGGCTTCCTTAAACCTTTTGGCACGAAGCATCTTCCTGACTGAGTCAAACCCCCTACCTCATCTACATCTTCCACTATTTCCTTCCCCTGATAAGTTATCACAGTCCGCTTATAGTTCCAGAAAACCTTTTTCATATCAATTATCAGAGGTTAGGTCGCTGGTTTGATGGTAATAGGTGCTGCAAATGCCCCTTTCACCATCAAGATAGGCTTACCCAGAGCTCCTACCACCGTCAACTTAGGTTTATCCTGACTTAAACTAACATCTTTTCTGGCGCCTTGTACTGTGATCACGGGTTTCTTTACGCTCTCTTGGACTTTATCTTCTCCTATTTCTTCCTGGATCAATGATATTGCTTTCAATGAGTCCGCCACATTAACTGATTTATCCTTATTGGTCTGTATTCTGATAATAGGTTTATAACACCTTGATGGCTCTTTCCCATTATATATTAATTCTAACATATTAGTTTCAGCATGGGTTGGTAACGGATTTTGGTTAATGTTTGGAACCTTCGAGGCCTGGATAAAAATTTGATTTGCATCGATTAAATCTTGGACGACTCTCTTTAAATACCAGCATCTCTTGATATCGTGGCCTAGCATGTTAGAACAATATGCATACCTTAAAGAATAATCGAGATTCCTGGGAGGTGGATTTGAAATTCTTTCTTGAATCGAGCTTAAGACCTTCATCTTTCTCAACCTATCAAACAAGATAGCATATGTATCCCCGAGAGGTGTGAACTAATTTTTAACCACCTTCTCTTTCTTGTACTCGGGCCTGGGTTGGAAACCAGGTCTGTAGGGGTTTTGGTAATTTGGTGGAGCTGATGGTTGATTTTGTGGAGCTTGCACATGCCATTGCAGGTAAGAAAGGGTTTGTGCATATGGTTGTGCGCTATATATTGGGTAAGGAGGGGGTGGAATGGTATATGGTGGGTTTTGCGGAGGGTAGCAATGGTGGGAAGGAATATATGGAGCTTGGATATAGGCTTGGCATTGGGATTGGGGATAGGGCCGAGGCGATCTTTTGGGATAGGAATGGGGTCCAGCAACAACGGTCGCCATATTCTCTTTCTTCTTTTTACCTCCAAATACACCAGATCCATCTTGAATCGCTTGTGTGGTGGCTTTTAACACGGCAAAACTCATTATTCGGCTGGTCTTGATTCTGTCCTCTATCATCTCTCCTATTTTGAGGATTTCAATAAAAGACTTTCCCATTGTCGAAAGTAAATATTGAAAATAGGTCTCATCCTGCGCCTGAATGAAGACCTTTACCAGCTTACTCTCCTTCATTAGAGGCTTTACCCTGGCGGCCTGTTCATGCCACCTTATCGCGTATTCCCTAAAGCCTTCAGTGCTTTTCTTATTCATGTAGACCAAGTATTTTTCGTTAGGAATCAGGTCAACGTTATACTGAAAATATTTCACAAACTCAGAAGCTAAGTCATCCCATTTGTTACACTTGTTGATATCTTGATCGACAAACCATTCTAAAGCTAGATCGGAAAGACTCTCGCCAAAGAAAGCCATAAGCAACTCTTCTCTTCCCCCTGCTGCCCTCAACTGGTTGCAATAATGTCTCAAGTGCACCATAGGATCACCGTGCCCAGCATACTTCTCAAATTTGGGCGTTTTTAAATCGAGGGGAAGGTTAACGTCTAGGAACATGCAAAGATATTTATAGGAAACACTCTTATAACCTTTGATTCCTTGCAAATTCCTCATGAGCTGTTCCAAACTTTTTAATTTCTGCACTATGACTTCCTGTTCTTCTATTGCGACAGGCTTCTCTATATCAAATGGAAATACAGGTGGATGAGTGTACCCATACGGTTCGTTAATCCTCAAAGTAGGCCCCGTGGCATAATACTGATTATCTGAAACCTTCAATACTAGCTCACTAGCAGATCGAGGAAGCACCATTATCGAACGCACAACATAGGTGGGAGCTTTAGGTGGTGGCGGAGCCATGAAAATAGGCACTGCCGGTGGCGCCGGCTGAGCAGCGGGCGTTGGTTGGGGAACTGCCAAGGGCGCACTAGAAGTGCCAGGATAATATTATTGTGGAGTGAATCTGGCGCGTGTTCCAGTGACTCTATGGGAGTAGAGAATTGAGCCTGAAAAAGTGGTGGGCAGTTAGAGATATTCCCAAGATCTTCAGGGAGCGGAGGAGGAGGCATTCCACTAGCCTATGCTCGGTGCAGATCTATTAATTGTTGCCTGAGTCTTAGAAACTCATCATTGCATTCTGAAATTTCCTCCTGGGGATCCTGATCTGAGTCAATGAGCAAATTTTCAATCTCCCTACTAGCCATGGTGAGCTTTGCTTTTGATTTAGTGAAGTACGGGTGACTAGACAGAGTGCTGCAAACCAACCACTGTTATCTGAAAGAAGATTCTCATCAAAGATAACATCCAATAGGAGTAGGTCACGCAACAAGCATGGGAATCACATTGGTAAAATTGTCCTAGATTCATGTTCATTTCTACTAGCCTTTGAGGGTAGCAAGGTCATTTTAACATCATCCCGATTTTCATCTACACTCATTTGCTTCTTTCCTCCAACCACACCTCTTTTTTTTTCACCCTCATTTCTTTTTTTTTTTTTTTTTT
>NC_061112.1:104652800-104663925 GCF_002878395.1 Capsicum annuum
ATCTTGCGTTGTTCGGGAAGCACATGCACAAAGTTGAGGATTTTTTTTTCATTTTTTCATTTTTTTTAAAAAACAAATAAAATAAAGAACAATGCAATAATACTACATTTCATAAAAGAGATGACTCAAACATATTTCAAATTTAAGACAACCTTAAAACTAATCAACGAGGACTAAACAACACTCTAGGCCCATAGGACAACATGCGTAACATTCCTTATCAAGACCCTAACATTAAAACAAACTTGACACCGACTTAACGAAGACACAACACTACAATGGCGGAAAAGTAAAGTACTCAAACTAAACAAAAGAGAGGAAATGCTCTTTCAAACTAGTGCTCAGTGTGATGACCCTGGCTGAGATAGACCTGTCTGTGAAGTTCTCGCTTTTCCATTCAGACTTTGCAACATATCCTGTAATGACGCTTTGATACTCGGGAATAAGCTTCTTACACGTATCCCTACCTCTTGGAGACTACACCCAAAAAGGTTTATCTGACACCCTTCCACAGTTGTGCTCAAACCTGACAGCTGAACTCTCAAAAGCTCCACTTTGGCACCAGGATCTTCGTGCTCGTCGTCCTCAACCACAATTGTTTCCCGTATTTGCCCTCTAAGTTGAGCTGGTAATGGTCTACTAATGCTGCGGGGTATAGATTGTAGCCATATTTCATAGTTTGAGTGCACCCTGGATTATCCAAACCTTCCACGAGGGTATCGACATCTAGCCTCATTGCGTTATTCCAGAATTGCTCATATTTACTTTCCCCCAAGGCTTGGTCTTTAAAATACTCTACTTTCTTTAGAAGGTCCATTATCTGTGGGATGTCTTGCACCCTACCCAACTGGCGCATCACCCTTCTTGGACTGTAAGGTCTAGTGCAGTTAAGTCCTATTAAAACTAGAAGGAGTGGCATTTGAGATCCAATCAAGATTCTCTTAGGACGAAACCACATATAGGTCCAAAGAATGCTATCCGGAGTTCTTGATTCGATAAATTCAATCCAGGAATTGACTCCCACAGGATGCATTCTCTCTTGCATGGCTTGCACTCGATCACCCAGAAAATGGTCGATCACATCTGCTTTAATCAAAGAAGGTGTATACAAATGCTTCATCATCCACAACTACAATATCAGATTACTCCCCTTAAAAAATTGTACCCCTCCTTTTACATCGGTTAAAGCCTTATATATTTATGTTAAGATCATTGGTACAATGGTAGCCTTATCTTTTTTCTTGAATAAAGCTATCACCACTGATTATAGATGAGTATTGACACACCTTTTGATCTAACGGGAACACTAAGATGCCCAAAAAAGCTAGATAGAAAACCTCAAGACAACGTTGTTCCCAGATATTTTTGGTAGTACAGAATTCATCCCAAAAGCAGTCGAAACTTTCTAAGGACCCAAATCTAGCAAAAAAAGTCAAAGAAAATCCAATATTATTTGAGACATCCCAGCTGCTTGTTGTCTTTCAATCCACAGAGTTAAAGAAATCTTTTGCGAGTATGGTTCTGGGCTAAAATCATCTGTTGACCCATATAAGACAATTGAAACAAACGAGATATTTTTGCCAGGGTGGGAGTCAACTCACAACTTGCGAACCTATACACCAAATTATTTGGATCTCAAAAAGTTAATGCAGATTTTATTAGATCCAGACGGGGCGTGAGATCTAGGAGTGCTGCAAGATTGCCTAACACTTTCCTCACTTTGTGCTTTTTAGAGTAGTTGAACGTGCCCCACCACTTGATAAACTTTTTGGGTACCTTGACGACCATAAGGACCCTAGACTTTGTGGACAGAACCATCCTGTAATAACAGATAAGACATTATCTCAAAAAATCAAGAAGAGCAAAAGATTCCCAACCCTTGGGACTTTGACACGACATATGTTGAGGGGACAGACCACTTCATGACTCCAATTCGCCGAACAGTAACACTAAATAAAATCATCCTACTTGGCTAGGAACCACTCACAACACTAAATTACAAAGAGAAAAACCTAAGCTAAGACTAAGACAAAGGCCAAAAATAAAGATTACCGGACCCACCGAGGATTGCCTATGTATCCCACCCCGAGGGACGAGAATTAGGTATGCGTAGTTTGTCCAGACTGGATAATTAAGGATTAAGGAACCGACTGAACCCTGACATTGAGAGACGCAACGACAAACAGAAGATGAAAAACAAAAAAAGACTTTTTGAGTTTTCAGTTTGACACTTCACATAAAACTGACACCAACAACTAGGAAAGGAATTTTTTTGGTATTTTCGTTATATGAAATATACAAAACTTTTGGCATTTTTTTTTGAATTTTTCTTTTATGAAAACTCCTATGAATAAAAAATCTTTTTTTGTAATTTGCGAATTATGAATGTTTACTAAATAAACAAAAAAACGTCTTTTTGATATTTTTTTGTATTTTGCGAAGATGGTGCAAATGGTGATTTTTTTTTTTGAATTTTTATATTGTGAAAAGACAAAAGTCATAAAGAACTCTAAAAACTACTAAATTCTTCTTTTACTTTTTTTCTTTGACTCACTTTCCTTTTTTTTTCTTTTTTTCAATTTTTCACTGCCTACACACTTTACTTCCAACACATACTTTCCCCTAATCAGTCCATCAAATGACCACGTTACCCTCGAAGTTGCAACATTTAGCACATAGGGATGCTGTAGAGGTGAGTCTCCTACAAAGGACCGTGTGAGCCCCGCTAGGTCTCAATATGATGCATATAAGAATGACCTAACGGCTGACCTACGTTGTGGTTTACTAACAAGGCTGTTAGGAGGAGCATATGATCGATAGTGGCTGCTTTGCTTTCCACCTACTCCATACATCCAACGGCACTCAACTAGAGTTCATGCGCACGACGTGCACTTCGGGACTTGTTGCAAAAAGAATTGACTTGGGTTATGCAAATGTTGCCAGATATAAAGCGGTAACACATAAAGAAGAACTGTAAACAAAGAGTACAGAAACGCACAACAGTGATAAAGTAAACAATAATCATAAACAATGTTCATACACATATAATGTCAAACAAAGCCGATACGACTCCAAAAATAAGCTCTAATTTTGAAAGGTTCCCCAGCAGAGTCACCAGAGCTGTCACACCCCTTTTTCCACTCCAAAAAAGATTTTATTTTGGTATGACAAGTGACAAAATGAAGACTTGTTCAAAAAAAAAGGATTATTTTACATTCAAAAGTCAGAGTCGCCACTTAGCATAATCTGGTGTGCCAAGTCACCTTTGAAAAATCTTTTTTCAAAACAATTTGACTCTTTAAGACTGGTTTGCGAATAGAGATTCTGGCTAAGGAATTCTGTTGACCGAGGGAAAGGTGTTAGGCACCCCTCGATCCCATGGTTCAACCACGATCGCTTGGTGGAGTATATCGGCTAATTTTGACACTACAAATATTCAAACCACACAAAACACGTAACAATCAATCAAACAAACAAAACAAAAAGAATCAAAAATATAGTGTCCAATCCAATTTATTTAACCCCAAAATAGAAAAATGCAAAAATAAATCCTACCTAACCTACACTAATTCCAACTACGCTCTCATGCTTTACCCGACACCTCGTGCCTTCCTCAAGAACGTCTTCTGCCATCATAGTATGTCCGGGCATTCCCTGGTGAATAAATACAATGTATCGCGGGGCGTTCTCCGGCTAAATAAATACATTTAAATTAAATACTATAAACTAGAAATAAATATTCACACGCACTTAAACATTCAAAACATTTAATAAGCACATCACTCCTAAGTTTTGCCTACCTAAACTGATATTTGCCTATAAGTTTCAAAGATATTCATTTGTATTCTGAGCAAATCGATAACAAACACAAAATTAATCTACGTTCAACTTTTTATCAATTTCTTAATCCCACTCCTCAACTGGATTCCTTTAAACAATCAATGATTAACAAATTCCTCAATTCAAATCACCCTTCACAGTCCTAAAACCAACATCCATACATCCGCCCAATGACAATTCAAACATATTAAGCACATAATCATTCATACCCACAACAACGGGTAATGCTACAAACAATATTTAAAACCACATAAAAAATCATGACATAGCCACATTCGAGACAATTAAAAAGTAGAGTTAAGAGATGGACCTTTGAAGAAAGTTTTGTTGATAATAAAGTTTATGAGCAGATGGACTTGAAACCTCAAGAAGAATACATCGATATCGATAAACCAAACACGGTACTGAGAAATTTAAAATCCAAAGATAAAGAAGGACGAGCCAGAGAAGACAGAAGCTAAATCACAAAAATCAGTATGAAAATCGATGAACCCAGATAGAATTTGGGTCTGTAGTACTTGAATGCGACCAACAAGTAATCGATTCCGGTGAAGAGCTATCCAGAAGACTCAGTTCCAACTGAACGTCGCCGGAACAATGTTCCGAACATGAAAATCGTGTCTCAGGTTAGACGTTAGAGCCATCGACTGTACCGTTCGTGTCGTGACCTCGCCTATTTTCTCTCTTCATTGCTCTCTCCTGATCTAGACTCTTCTCACCATCTCTCGCAGCTTTCTCTGTATACCTTTTCTGTATATATGTGTTAATTCATACGTAGATGTGTGTTTTCTCAGATTAGTAAGAGGTGTGCGTGTGTGTGCATTCAGTGAGGGAGTGGTGGATTTTTACTCTGTGTGAAGGTAAAGAGCTAAATAAAAATAAAAATGAAGAGCCCCTCTTCAAAGTGGCGTCTCTCCAATGAAGATGATGACCCCCTCCGTTCTTTTATCTCTCTCTATCCCCTCTCAATAAAGATGATGATTAGGCGTATATATGTGAAGAATGTATCCAAATTCGTGGGCCCCATCCTAATAGAATTGTCCTACTCTTATTCTTTTTTTTTCAAGAAATAAAACGTGTAAAGAAAGAAATAGGTGAGGTGTACGGGTATAGGAATGGGAAGGGTAGTTAGGTGAGGTGTTGTCTTTTTATTGGAGGGGTTGTTGGGAGGTTTTTAAAAGAAGACAAAATTTGTTAGGATTTGTTAGTTGGATAAAAACAAAGATAAATAAATAAATAAATAAAATGAAGTGGTTATTTTATTTGTTTTTTCTTGTGGAAAATTATAAAAATGGGGGTTAAACTGTGTGATAACGAAATAAGAAATATTTTGACTGAATAAAATTACGTGTCTACAACTTCTGCTTCTAGATGACATTTCAGGAGGAGTTGGGTACTTTGACTTTAGCACTGACTTTTATCCCCAGATTGATAGGTAGTTAGAGCAAACTTTTAAAGTTTTGAAGGATATGGTTTGGCTTATGTCTTGGATTTTGTAGGTTAGGGGGGACAAATTTTTAGCCTTGGTGGATTTTGGGCATAATAACAACTTTCATTTAACTATTCAAATGACCCCATTTTAGGCATTGTATGGTAAGTGAGGTCGGTGTCTGATTGTTTGGTTTGAGCCCTCAACATTATTGTAAGTACATGATAGAGAAAGAATATAAGCACCCATACCATGTAAGCACCCTTCCTCAACATTAATGTAAGCACCCATACCATGTTACGATAATGTATGTATATAGAAAGAATGTCCTGATTGTGCAAACAAATTTTTCACGGTATGCCTTTTCATTTTTGAAACTAAGGCAGTAACCTGCTTGCTACAGTACATACATAAATAAGAAGACCTTATAGTATAGTTTACTGCCAATATATATGACTTATATTATTTCATTAATATTCAGGCATCAGAATCAATTAACCAAGAAGAAGGGTGGGTGGTGTGCCGTGTGTTCAAGAAGAAAAATTACCATAAGGATCTTGAGAGTCCTCAGAATTCATCAGCAGCACTCTCCAGAAGTACAATTATTTAGAAACCAAACAACGATGGTGTTATTGATCAAATACTAATGTACATGGGAAGGTCGTCATGCAAGCAACAAGACTTTGAAAGCAAACACAACAACAACCTCTATTCCACATGAAATGCACCATTCTTGATCTTCCACATGTTGTTGCAAACTTGCCACAGACTGAAAATTTAATCTTTGTAGGAGGGGATATGTTTCAGTCTATTCCCCATGCTGATGCTATTTTGCTTAAGGTATGCACAAAAGTTTTATTCTTAAAATGTCCTTTAAAGTTCTATTTTTCTTCATGCTAAAGGTATTCAATATAGAAAAATAAACACATGAAAAAGCTAACGCGATTCAACATCTATATAGAAATAAAATATGATTTTCATCTTTTATATATAGTGTAATTTTCTAATGAACTCTTGCAGCGCTGAGCATTTCTAGTTTGTAGATTAGAGGCTACAGGTGACTTATTATGATGTTTGAGAAAATAAGACTTTTTACAGCTAGTTATGCATAATTGGAGCAACGAAGATTGTATGAAGATACTACAGAGATGCAGAGAAGCTAGCACGTATAAAGATGAAGGAAGAAAGAGGAAGGTCCTTATCATTGACATGGTATTGAATAGAGATGACGATGAAGCAGACATGACTGAAGTGAAGCTCCTTCTTGCCTGGGGTGTGTGTGTGTGTGTGCAGAGAACTGAGAAAGAATGGGAAAGGCTTTTCCTTGAGTGTAGCTTCATGAGCTGCAAGATTATTCTTTTTCTTTGTCTAAGATCTCTCATTCAAGTTTTCCCTTAAAAATTATACACTCATGGGTCATTCAGTAGGGTGCACTAGTAATGTTGACATTATCTTTTATTGAAGGTTTGATTTTTTATATTTAACGAATAGGTTGTGTTAGAATAAGAATAGTACTTAATAGGACTTATTTGAATAAGAATTGTACTCCTATTGTTAATGTTGTGATTACTATGTATAAAACTAGTAGGAGCACTAAATATACCTTATAATTACATGTACTACTTATACATAGGATTAAATAAGTAGAAACGATTAAGTCTTTTCTATCAAATGATTGACTCTAATAGAAATTCATAAAGTCTTTAATTTAAAACTGAAATACCGAAAGCAACTGCGATGGGATAGCAAATCAAAATAACAATATGCATTTCAACAAGAATAAAAAATCCAGTGTAATCCCACAAGTTTGAAAATCAAAACAAAAATATGCATTTCATTAAAAGAAATCGAACCATCATCTAAGAGGCGAAATGAAGATATCCACATTGCAAAGACCTATTACAAGACCTACAACTTGACACAACAGAAATTACACAGTACTAGTAAAAATTATCAAAGATCTCAAATCTAGTAGCACAAAACTTTTTTGGTTCAATTGGCGATAGGATATTACAAGATGGGAAATCGAACCCTCACCAACAAGGTGAAAGTTTTGCCAACCAACCAACTGAGCTGCTAAGGTTTCCTGCTATCACAAAGTTTAGGTAAACCAACTAAGCTACTGAGATTTTCCAATAGCACAAAGTTCAAATAGTCAATCAACCGAGCTACTAAGAATTTCTAGTAACATAAAACTTTTAATTTCAATCAAGATTTATTATTTCCATGAAATCAAGAATGTGGGTTATTCAAAATTCACTTAGCAACACACAACTAACAAAATGAAAACTTCTTAACTATACAACCACCAATATGACAAATCCCTAAACATAACTCTCAAAAATTCAACAACTTTGTATTATGAGCTAAAACCTTAAACGTAAACAACAAAAAGAGATTCAAACACCCAATCAAAAATAACACAAAAAAAGATAAATTGCATGTAAATGATAAACTGAATTTAGTAGAAATTACATCAATAATGATGTCAATTAAGTTTGAAGGCAAAAGTGTCGAAGAATTGAAAGCAGCATCCACTGAGAGACGCTCTATTTCTTCATCAGAAGCAACATCCATTTTTTTCTGTTAATCGAGTTTGAAAATTTGAGAGAAATTGGATGAAGAGAAAGAGGAGCAAGAGAAAGGGTATTTGAGAAATGAGGGAAAAAGATGAAGGAGAATGAATATCTGAGAAAAATTCTGGAGAAAAAAAGAGAAATAATAAAAACTCTAAATAAATATTAAAGAAAAATAAATTTGAAAAAGGAAAAAATGAAGAAATAGATAATGGTTGAGAAAAAAGAAAAAGAGAAAAAAATAAAGGTTGAGACAAATAAATTAAAACAAGAAAATAAAGTTAAAGGAAAAAATAAAAATTAAAAATAATAAAAATCACAATAATAAATTTAAAGGAAAAATAAAGAGTGAAAAAAGTAGATTAATAAAAGTAAAGGAAAAATTTAAAAGTGAAAATAATAAAAAATAAAATTTGAGAGATAAATGAGTATGGAAAGTTTAAAAATATATTAGAGGTGTAGAGGGAAAAAATGATACATTTAGTATATTAAAAAGTAAGAAAGACTATTATTCAAAGACATTCTTATTTGGGTTTATGGCATGCAATTTCCTGCATCCAAAAGACCAATTCACCAAACCGACCCGACCCTTTTCCCTTCCCCTTACAGCCTGTTTGGATGGTGGTTTCCCATGGTATGGTATGATATGGTCACCATGGGAACCATGTTTGTTTTCATGATTTTCTAAAAATGGTGGTATGCTATGTTACTATTCCATGGTTTGATAACCATGGAATGAAGCAATTTATTGAATCACCAAATTAGTGGTGTGCCATGGTTTTCATTTTTCTTTTTCAACTATATCCTTATATAATTTTTTTTAATCCTATTTTATCCTTATTAACAAAATACATGCTAAGACTATGCATTTGTTAACCAGATCGAAGATTGCAAGACTTCCTGTTAGCAATATAAAATTCAAAGAGTGAGAAAAATGATCACAGTTATTTAGTAGTAGTAGTTTTTAATGCCAGTAAAACTCAATTCGATCAAAAAAAATTGAAAATTGAAATGGAGGGAAACAGAGTGAATGGACAAAAAACATATACATGGGAAGTGATTTTTGAACTCTAAGATACATACATGTATACCAATTGTTTTATTGATTGGGAAGTACTTCCCGATTGCATTAGTTTGTGTTCGTCAAACCTTGGTTTAGCAAATACCCTTGTGAATTTGGTGTCTTAAAAGGATCATCGGGTAGCTATGAGAAGTATCAAGAAAGAAAGGACAACTGGTTACGCTAGCACTGATATGGATAAAATAGTTGATATCAAATGTATTACAATTAGGGGTATTTTAGTAAATTTACCAGTTACCATATTGTACCATACCATCAAACCAAACAAAAAATCTATTACTAAACCGCAGTGAATGATACAGTCCATCCAAACATGGTACTGTACCATACCATACTATACCATACCATACCATACATTATGAAACCATGGCAAACCACCATCCAAACAGGCTGTTAACAGCGTACAACAGACAACATCAACTACAAACAACGTACAACGACATAACACCCACACCAACATCGATTAAGCTTCAACAACAACCAAAACATCAGCGTACAACATCAACAACGTCCAACAACCCCAGAAACCCATCAAAATCTGAAAGGATCCGACTCACAAATGACTCCCACAATTCTAGCTGTCAATGACGCCATTAGCCAATGTTTACGACTCCAACCTTATCTTAATTTTAAAATTCAAATATCAGCTAGTTTTCCCTTTCTACCCCTCTGTCCTCCCCCAAATTAGTTCCAAATCTTCTATAAATACCCACAGATGTAGAGAGAAGCAGGGGAGGATTTTGAAAAAAAATTTAGAGGTTCGGGAGGGGCATGCTTCTAACCTCATGCAATCGAAATTATCAAAGAACACACTCAAAAATTTAATTCCAACGAAAGGTTAAAAATCCAACAAAACAAAAATTTAAGACTTTGGTGGGGAAAGCTCCATCGTTATAGGCTCGTTTGTCCCCGTTCCTGCCTGGAGAAAGTAAAAACTCCCTTGTCAATTTTATTTTTAATCCTCAATATTGTGTTGGATAATTATTTATGGTTGCTTGGGTTGTCATGTGGCTGATTTGATTATTAAAAAATAGGATATATTATTCAATTTTGTTAGCCTTGAAACATGTTATTATGAACTGCTTATTTGTAGTTTTGTTTGTCATGATCTACTGTTTCTCTAATTTGACTGAATAATGATGACCAGTAGTATGTGAATCAGATTAGGGAGGTAAAAATTTGATAACAACTTTATTAGGGGTTCCCATGTTCTCATTGCTAGAAATTATTATTTCCTACTTGTTAAATTAGTATATGCATATTGGTACTTTGATGTAACTTCCGTATAATTTTTCCTTCCTTATCTTCTCATGAATAGCTAGGAAGGATTCCATAGGTTGTTAATCTCTTTGTTTCCATTTGGTGCGTTGTTGTTTGTGTTGTTGTAATGGTTTGTGTTAGGCATACAATTTATTTCCATTTGGTGGTGTTGATGTTATAAGTTCTATGTCATGCATTTTGTCAATTATTTTGTTTCCATTTGCTGTGATGTTATTATAAGGTTTGTATTATACATTTTGTCAGACATCTTGTTTCCATTTAATATGTCAATGTCATAAGGTTTGTTGTTGGTCATTTTCTCAAACATTTTTTCCATTTGTTGTGTTGGTGTTCTATATTTTTTTTAGATATTTGTTTCCATTTGGTATATGATACGGGAATTCCTAGCTCGAAACCTTTCACACGAAGCCAAGCACATGAGTTGCAATGACTCCTAGCCTTGTTCACATCCTTGGCTATGTGTGAGCCCATCTAAGGGTCTATATTTAATAAGATGTAAAAAGGCCCACCAAGACACCCCAAACCCACCCACTTAAATGCCAAGGGTATTTTGGTCTTTGTCCCTCCTTTTCTAAGTGACTTTATTAGCCATGTAATAGGTCTAGTCTTGCTTTAGTTGATTCCTCTTATTCAAGAAGCAAAAGACTTCTAATTTTTTTGACTTCTCTTTCTCATTTAGAGAGGTCAAAACCAAATTCTCACTAGTAGAGTGATACTAGTGTTGTATCTTGGCTAGAAACTAGGTTCTTGGGGTTCTTTGAGTTCCTCTTGGTCCAAGTAAGAACTTGGTATTGATATTTATTAGTCTTAGGGTTCTTTCTCTTGTTAGGGTTCTTAGATTAATGAATATTGTGTGTCAAGTTTCTAGCTTTTTCTTTGTAAATCTTGTTAACATTATGTTGTTGAATATAAAAGTCT
>NC_061112.1:104664025-104667575 GCF_002878395.1 Capsicum annuum
TTCTCTTGTTAGGGTTCTTAGATTAATAAATATTGTGTGTCAAGTTTCTAGCTTTTTCTTTGTAAATCTTGTTAACATTATGTTGTTGAATATAAAAGTCTAGTGAAGCCGTGTGGGGATCTTTTGATTCACTAGCAATATTGTCTTTGTTGTTCTTGTTGTTAAACTTACTTTTCTAGTTCAGACAAGTGTTGCAAGCCTAGTGAATTCGTGTGTGGCCATTTTCGATTCACTAGTACTTTGTTGTTCATCTTGTTATTCTTGTGTTGGTTGGAATCTCTTGATACACACTTAGCATTGTATCATTTGGTATCAAAGCTCAAGGCGAGGTTTTGTTCTTACCAAAACCAATCTTGGGAAGCTCTTAACAAAAAGTGTGTTCGTGAACATTTTGGTCGAAAAATTGGTTGTAGATCTACAAAAGATTTTGCTTGTTTAGCTTGTTTCTTGTGTTGATTTCTTCCCCATCAAGACAAAAAGTGTAATACCCCAAAAAATCCAAACCAATATTAAAGCCATGTACCAAGATCATGCATAGTACATCATGGTTATTTTATAGTTTTATGAGTAGGTTAGAAGTATATTAAGGCTTCAAATAACTCCCAGCTATCAGACGAATCAAAACATTCCTTACCGATTGAATTTTTGAGAAGGATATTGGTATAGTCAACTTCAAACGATCATATCTCTCATTATACTTGGAATTTTTTTAGCTCATAACCTATCAACAGATATATAATTGAATTAACTTTTCAACGATACCAATTTTGCCAAAATCAGATAGCGGAGCAAAGAGTTATTCCTATTTTACTCCAGCATGTCAGGCTGGAAGTAGTGTGACGCCATTCGTGGTAGCTTACCACATTTGTGATGCCCTACCACGAAGGTCGTCAGCCTTAGAAAGAAACCAGCTCCTAAGTGACGACATTCGTGGTAGCTTACCACATTTGTGACGTCCTATTACGAAGGTCGTCAGCCTTAGGCAGAATCCAGCTCCTGTGTGACGACATTCGTGGTAGCTTACCACATTTGTGACGCCCTACCATGAAGGTCGTCAGCCTTAGGCAGAAACCAGCTCCTAAGTGACGTCATTCGTGGTATCTTACCATATTTGTAATGCCCTACCACAAAGGTCGTCAGACTTAGGTAGAAACCATTAATTCCAGCTCCTGTGTGACGACAATTTTGACGGCTTGTCATATTTTTGACGCCTTGTCACAAATGTCGTCAGCTATGATTTTCAGCAACTGGGAATTTATTTCATAAGGGTATTTTGGTCTTTTCCTTCACCTTCCACGACTTATAACCCTAAAGAGGCGTAATTTTTCCCATTTTTCTCCAATTAAGCATCTTAAAAACCCTCTCTTACACTCTCAACCACAAGATTAGGGTTTTCTCTCAAGATTATGTCCTCAAGAGCAAGCCTAAGGAATACTTCAAGAACCTTCAGAAACATTAGATCTCTTTCAATATTCAATCACTAAGGTATGCGTAGTGTTCATCTATGGATCCAATCCGTTCATAGAGCTCAAGAACCATGTTTTAAATATTATTTTGTAAACTTTTTGTGGTGATATGAGTATGTACATGTTGACGATTGTTGTTTATGTTTCAATGTGATTTCTAAAGGTGTTTTCATGGAATATATATGTTTGTTATTTGAAAACCATGAACTTTAGGTGGTTTAATATGGTGCAAGTATGAAACTCACCTCTGCCTTAAAGAATGCATGCAAGGTGTTTGATAAAATGCTTAGGATGCTAGAAATTCATGTTTGTATGGTTCTATGATGTCTAAATGACAAGTCTATGTTAGCTATATACTTCAATATGAATCCCATGCTTTTCATATGTTGCTATTGTGGTGGTATGAAACATGTAAGATAATGGAGATATACAATATATACACGAAATATATCCATGCATTCCTTACAATGTTTAAGATGTTGAATAACTATATGAAATATTATATCCCCTACTTATGATATTATGAATTGTGGACTCAAATCTTGTGATCAAGTCATGTCATGTGTGTCAGTGTCCTTCTATCGAGTCCTGGGGGTATTCGTACCCAAAAAACATAGCTGTGTGCCCAGAGCCATGTCATGTTGTCACGATAATCTCAGTCAAGCTATAATCTATAAAACTCAGTCAGTCATGTGACTCAGGAAACCTCAGAAATCTCATGATCTCAGTTAACTCTCAGATAATAGTACTACTCTATCAGTCAATGGAAGTTAGTTAATCTGTCCATGTACAGTCAGTTGAATCATGTTTAGTCTCTTCAGATGGGAGTAGAAGTTAGCACCGAGTGAACCCAAGGATGGGGACTCACCTACCAGTTTTAGGGTGTGATTCTTAGCAGTCATCCTTGTGTTCCAAAACTACGTAGTCAGCGTAGGTTGAGACATCTTAGCCTGTTAGATTAGGGTTGATGAGGTGGCTTAACCTGTTAGTTTAGGGTCCCACCATTCTCACTTTGAGTACCTGCCAGATAAGGGTCACTCACAACTGTCCTTACCAGTGGCGCGGTATTGACACTCCTCCAGTCGGGGCAGAGATTGGACCCCAGCTTAGCTGTAATGGTATACATGGGGCATGTTGGTTAAAAAAATACCTCCCACATTTTTAGTATCAGTCTCAGTAAAGAACTCAGACAATTCTTCAGATATCAGTATA
Organism: Capsicum annuum; assembly: GCF_002878395.1. NCBI lineage: Eukaryota > Viridiplantae > Streptophyta > Magnoliopsida > Solanales > Solanaceae > Capsicum > Capsicum annuum. The sequence goes on from NC_061112.1 coordinate 104,666,704, forward strand.
CCAGGACTGTTAGATACGGTAAAATTCAGTTATAGCACGGAACTTAGAGAGTTCAACCAGATTCAGGGCTGTCAGATACAGTTATCCATGTTATCAGAACTACGATTCCAGCCATGTATTAGCGTACAGATTTAGCCATTACATACTCATGATCTTAGTTACTATGTATGTATGTTTGCACTCTTACGTTCATATCAGTCAGTCAGTTAGCATTGTTCATGCATGCAAACCCTATTTATTTTTAGCCTACCTCACTCGTATACTCAGTACATCCCCTTGTACTGATGGATTTGTGCTATTGTGCTTTCTTTTTATGTTACACCATAGGTTCAGAACACGAGCTCCAGATCGGTAGTAGCCGTAGCATTTCTAGTCGCAGAGATTCAGTGAGTCCTCTTCATTCAAGGATAATATGATTGGATTTATTCATTATTATTTTAGACAGTTATTAGTTTACGGAGTTAGTTGGAGACATGTTCCTTCAACTTCATATTTCAGACAGTACTTAGAGGCTTTCAAATTTACGCTCAGATTTAGCTTTCACATTCAGTTTTCAGTTGTTTTGGGTATTTTTTGCCCATATGGATGTTATATTATTTCAGTTGAACCTTATGGCCTATTGTGCATGTTTTTCGCATTATTATGTCATGAATTGCAGTATACAAGTACATATATCAGTCATGGATTAGCTTGTGGTCCCTCGGGATCATAAGCACCGTGTAACTTTCCGGTTCAGAAAATTGAGGCGTTACAAAAAGTGTCTAAATATAAAGTTGAGCTTAATTGGAAGAGAATTGTAGTTGTGAAAATTGTAGTGGCTGTGATTTTTGACTTGTGTTGGGGCGTTGGAAGTGACCATTGTGGTGTATTGT
>NC_061112.1:104667675-104695330 GCF_002878395.1 Capsicum annuum
TCAAACATCACCTTTTGAGTTTGAATTTTTTTTTGAAAAAGGTTACAAGACCTTATATTTTCCCTCCTAATAACAAGTCATCCATTACAAAAGATCTAAGGGGGATTAAGACTTCAAGTTAATGAACTACTTATGTGGACCTGCGGCCAATGACAAGATGCCACATCATTCTAGTTACTATTCACATAATAATTAAGCTCAAATTTGGATGTTTTAGTTTCTAATTATTGATTCCTAGTTTTCTCTAATTGACTTGAGAACTAATTAACAAACTAGTACATTCCTACTAGCTTGTCAATTAGTCCCTTGAAGCCTTGTGTTCGTGTCAACGTTTGTTTGTGTACTTTTATCGTTTGAATACGTTGTAACTCTTGGATTTAGTCCGACAAGAATACTTTGAGTTTCAAACAAGAATCCACTCCGGACAAGAGCATACTTATACCTTAAGGATTCACGGTTACTAGCCAATCTACAACACTTGTGGAGCTCGAGTGTGAGTAAACCGAAAGAGTATGAGTGAGGAGAGAGATTTTAACTAACTTGTTTATTGCTTATGTAGGTAATACCTTGAAAATGGAGGGGGCCACATTTTAAACTGTAGATTCTAATTAAATGGAGAATATAAGGATTACGCTTGAGGCTACTCTTGAAAGGTTGAGTACGGAGGTGGGAGTCATAAGGGGGGAAGTAACGACTATTAGTGAGAGGTTAGAAAAAGTGAAGAGTCAAAGGAACTCCCACCCTTCTAATCCTCCACATATTTTGTCTAGTGGACATGATAGAAATTCCTCCGCTACCGTTACTCCCGAAATATGCCTCAATTACCAAATTCTTCCCTAGCTCCACTAAATGCCGCAAGCCAAACCACCCATAACCCCCTAACCTGAGACTCCAATAGACCAACCTATTTCTAAAATCCTCAAGTTTCACAAGAGGGACTTGGACGCCCAATACCTTCACTAAATCCAAATCCTCCCTTCCAAGCTCCACTAAATCGAAGACCACAACCTTCACAAAATCCAATTCCTCCAAATCAAGTTCCAAATGTCCAAAACCATCCCGTCCACTTTGAGGAATATGGTAGAGAGGATTATGAAGGGTATGGAGCCTTTGATGATGCTTACATAAGGGAGAAGGAAATAAGAAGAAGATGTGTGGAACTAAGGAGATACCGAGGGTACGAAGGAAGGGAAAACTAACACCAAGAGAGAGACGTAGGCATCAATACCATCAAATTGAGTCTACCTATCTTTAAGGGTGAAAGTGACCCCGAGGTGTATCTTGCTTGGGAGTTGGCGTGCGATAAAGAGTTCCAAGTGAATGATATCTCAGAGGAGAAGAAGAGTTGTTACGCCATAGCTCACTTTGAAGGCTATGATAACACATGGTGGAAATACATCAAACAGTTTGGCAATGAGTTGATTGATGGGAAACCACCACCTTGGTTTTAGTTGAGGTACCAAATGAGATAATGATACCTTTCCGAGAGTTATCGACATGAGTTGCTTGCTATATTGTACAACTTGTGGCAAGGGAATCAAAGTGTAATGGCATATTATGATGAGTTTCAACAACTTATGTTGAAGCTTGATCATCGTGGAGAACACATTAGTCATGAAGTCATTCAGTTCAAGTGTGGGTTGAACAAGGATATCTCCACTTATTTGACACTTCATGAGTTTGATACCATCGAAGGTATATTCCAAGCGGCTCTTGAGATTGAAAGGGAACTTAAAGGGAGGTCGTTGTTCAAAGCAAAAGAACAATCAACCTTGGGTTGGCCAAAAAACAAGGACCAAACCATCACTACTAGGCTGCTCGAGCCCAAAATATTCCACAAAATCCCTCCGAGGCAAGAAATTCACAAGTATCCTAATCCTAAAGGGTTCTAATGCTTCAAGTGCCAAGGTTGGGGGCATAAACCCAATGAATGCCCTAACCAATGCAATGTAATCCTAAGAGAAGGTAGATTGTATTTCCTTGGAGAAGAAGTGGGTATTGAGGGTGATGAGAGTGAGGTCGAGCCTCAAGATGGAGAGATGACTGAGAGGGAGCCACATGATGATGATGATGATTGTGAGGATGCTTATCCGCAAGAAGGGGAGTGTGTGGTTCCAAACTTTGTAGTAAGGCGTGCCATGATTAGTAAGGAAATAGATGATCCTAGCCAATGGGAGAATTTATTCCATACTAAATATCTTGTGAAGGGAAGTGTGTGCACTATAGTGATAGATAGTGGAAGTTGTGTGAATATGATTAGTGTTGCAATGGTGAACTTCTTGAAATTGCCGACAAAACCTCACACTAGTCCTTACAAGTTGCAATCGTTGAATGAATGCGGAGAGTTAAAGGTCACAAGGTAATGTGTGATACATTTTAAGGTTGCCAACTACCATGACGAGGTTTTTGTAATGTGATACTAATTCAAGCTTGTCACTTGTTGTTAGGAAGGCCTTGGAAATATGATAGGTCCACCAAATATAATGGAAGGTCCAATCGATATACACTTGAGAAGGATGGCCGCAAAGTCGCTCTTTATCTATTATTGCCTTTCCAAGTGAATGAATTACACCAAAAGATGTGAGAATTGAGAAAAAAGGGAAAGAAGGCTGAGAGTGAGGGGAAAAAAGGGGAAACCGAGAGTGAGGGAGTAGGGGGAATCGAGGGGCACCTAATTTTTAAGGGGAAATAAAGTGTAGTGATGATAGGTAGGAGGAAAGAATTATTTGTGGATCATGACGAGGACACTCCAATGCTTCTCTTAGATTATCGTTTTAATACTAACGCCACTAACATTTCTATTTCTCCTCCTATTTTTCATGTTTTGCAGGATTACGAGGATGTCTTCCTAAAAGAATTACCGTAAGGATTTCCCCCACTTCGGGGAATTGAGTACCAAATAGATTGTGTGCCGGGTTCATAATTGCCTAACAAACCGGCTTATAGGAGCAACCCGACGGATACCAAAGAATTGTAACGCCAAGTTAAGGAACTCCTCAACAAGGGGTATATCAAGAAGAGTATGAGCCCTTGTGCGGTTCCGGTGCTACTAGTTCCCACGAAAGATGGGACTTGGCGTATGTCCATTAATTGCTAAGCCATTAACAAGATAACGGTAAAATATCATCACCCTATTCCTAGATTAGATGATATGCTTGATGAATTGAGTGGTTCGTGTTTGTTTTCTAAAATTGATTTGAGGAGTGACTATCACCAAATTCGTATAAAATCGGGTGATGAATGGAAAATCTCCTTCAAGACCAAATTCGGTCTCTATGAATGGATGGTTATGCCATTCGGCCTAACAATCGCTCCAAGTACTTTCATGAGGCTAATGAATCATGTGATCGAGCCATTTATCGGAAAGTTTGTTGTTGTTTACTTTGATGATGTGTTGGTGTATAGTAAATCCTTAGATGAGCATGTAAAGCATTTACAATGTGTGTTTGATGTTCTCCGAAAGGAGAAGTTATATGCTAATCTAAAAAAGTGTTCTTTTGGTGTCCATGAGGTTGTATTTCTTGGGATTGTGGTGAGCTCAAGAGGGGTCAAAGTGGATGAATCTAAGATTGACGCCATTAAAAATTGGCCAACTCCCAAATTCATAGGTGAAGTGATAAGCTTCCATGGGTTGGTTAGTTTTTATAGACGTTTTGTCAAAGATTTAGCACCATTGACACTCCCTTGACTGAAGTGATCGGCCTTTCAAGTGGGGAGATGAACAAGCTAAGGCCTTCAAGGACTTGAAAGCTATGCTCATCTAGGCCCCTTTGCTACAATTGCCGAATTTTGACAAGACTTTTGAGGTCGAATATGATGCTAGCAAAGTTGGCATAGGTGCGAATTTAATGCAAGAATTGAAGCTTATTGCCTACTTTAGCGAAAAGCTCAAAGGAGCAACTTTAAGCTACTCTACGTACGATTTGGAGTTGTATACCTTGATTAGAGCCTTGGACACTTGGAAACATTATTTGTGGCCTAAGAAATTCGTGATCTGAATGGATCATGAATCCTTGAAGCATCTACGGGCACAAGATAAGCTTAACCGGCGGCATGCCAATAGATTGAATTTCTTGAAACTTTCCCTTATGTTATTCAATACAAGAAGGGTAAAGATAATGTGGTTGCCGATGCTTTGGCCCAAAAACATGTGCGTGTGTCTATTTTGTCGTCTAAGTTGATGGGGTTTGAAAGCCTCAAGTCTTTATATCCTGAGGACCCTCACTTCGCTTCTATCTATAAGAATGTGAAGAGTTTGATAGGGATAGGTGGGTTACGGATAGGGGTTCCTATCCCTATACCAAATTTGATGGATGCTTATTTAAGGATAGATGATTGTATGTTCCCTCAAGTTTGTGGAGAGAATTATTTGTAAGGAAAACACATAATGTCGGTCTAATGGGCCATTTTGGGGTCGAGAAGACCCTTGGAATTTTGGAAGAACAATTTTATTGGCCTATAATGCACAAGGATGTGGAATGTGTTGAGTGCAAAGGAGCCAAGTCACAGCTCCAACTCACGGGTTTACACCTCATTGTCCACCCCTTTACGTCTTTGTCTTGATATATCAATGGACTTTGTGTTGGGATTACCAAGGACTAGAAGAGGGCGGGATAGTAATTTTGTCGTGGTGGATCAGTTTTCCAAGATGGCTCACTTTATTCCTAGTTCTAAATGTGATGATGCACCTAGTGTAGCCTCTTTATTTGTTGATAATATTGTAAAACTTCATGGTATTCTGAGGACCATAGTGAGTGATAGGGATTCTAAATTCTTAAGCCACTTTTGGATGTCAATGTGGGGTAGACTCGGTACTAAGTTTTTTCAAATTCATGTCACCCACAAACCGATGGCCAAACAGAAGTAGTAAATAGGACCTTAGGGTCTATTCTACAGTCCATGGTCAAAGGAAAAATGACTTCTTGTGAGGAGCACTTACCGTTGATTGAGTTTGCTTATAATTGGGTTATACACTGGAGCACGGGGACGACACCCTTTGAGTGTGTATACGGCATCAAACCCCTCACGCCTTTGGATTTAACCCCTTTGCCAAGTGATCTTGTGATAAGCTTAGATGGAAGCAAACGGGCTGAGTCCATGAAGAAGCTACATGAGAAGGTGAGGTTGCGGTTAGATAAGAAAAACCAAGAAGTTGTGAGGCGAGCCAACAAAGAAAGAAGAAAGCTCATTCATGATCCGGGAGATTGGGTGTGGGTGCACCTAAGAAAGGATAGATTCCCATTTCAAAGAAATGCTAAGTTGATGCCACGGGGTGATGGACCATTCCAAGATTAGAAAGGATCAACGACAATGCCTACAAGATTGATCTACCCCCGAAATATCAAGTGCACAACACTTTCAACGTGTGTGATCTCTCTCGGGTCGAAACAGTGGAGGATGAAAATGATCCAAATTTGAGGGCAAATTCCCTTCAAGATGGAGAGAATGATACGAGAATTCCTAGCTCGAGACCTTTCACATGAAGCCAAGCACGTGAGTTGCAACGACTTCAAGCCTTGTTCACATCTTTGGCCATGTGTGAGCCCATCTAAGGGCCTATATTTAATAAAATATGAAGAGGCCCACCAAGACACCCCAAAACCACTCACTTAAATGCTAAGGGTATTTTGGTCTTTGTCCCTCCTTTTCTAAGTGACTTTATAAGCCATGTAATAAGGCTAGTCTTGCTTTAGAGTTATTTTGAAATCTACTTCTAAAGCAGTAAATTTGAAATTTATTTATGTAATAGTAAATCTGAAATTTACTAAAGAAAATAAATACATGTCATGGTAAACTTAGAGTTTACTACTATAAATAAGTTCATAAGTTGACATGAATAATTATGACATCTCGAAGATGTGCATATTGAGTATTAGATATGTATTGAAGAAATTGAAGATTCTTCATGAATTGTTTATGTCTCTTGTTCTCGTGATAAGTTGGTTGGACCAAATAATATTGGGATTAGATCCCTCAAAATCTGAAAAGTAGGTGAATATGGGTCCGTTCACCAGTCATGTGATCTATTAAGATGCATCAATATAAGATAATCACATGTAAATTTATTGTCAACCTCCAGTTTGGCATTCATAATGTTGTTTGCTCAATAAAATTGAGTTAAGAGCATAATTTTCAAATTGTGTAATCAAGACAATTTATCTTGATGATGGTTTAACATTGAACGCCTTCAATAAATAGTTGAACCATTGCTAATGAGAACAAAGATTCATGTGTTAGTTTGAAAATGATATATACAAAAATATTTATATGCTTCAAAGCATTAAATTATAATTAATTCCCCCTTAAAGTTGTTTCTGAGTCAGGAACACATGTTGTCCATCTAATAGTTTTGATGTGCGGTATACGATTAATGTATATAGCATGATGCACAAAGATGAATTCCTCAAAGAAGATGAAGGATGTATGTTAGTTTTTCTAACACAAGGGGAAGATTATAAGTGGCTATGAAATATGTTAGGAATTATCACCAGATCCCCATTCAAAAGATAATTCAAGTCAAATGCCGAAAGCATCTCATATTTAAGCTACAAGTGCTCCTATTTTGTGTCCATGAAGAACAAAGTCTATGCATGCGTGAAGCGTGGTAGATCAATCGGTTCCAAATAAAATAATCTTTGAAAAGAATAAGGAGCAAATAATCATAAAAAGAAGGCAATATGCTCTTGAAGAGCCTACGACATAACACTTCATTAAACCTTATGAGAGGTTTAGGTACCTAAAAATAATGAAGTGATGAGATCTCAAAATGTTATGCCACATTGTGAACCGATATAAAATGATATATCATTGATGATATCTTTGATACAATATTGGCACAATATTATAAGAGACTACGAGGATCTAAATTCTATGTTTATTTAAGCATGCTGACGTAGAAACATTTATCAAGTGACGTGAAAGGATGCATCTTGGTAAGCATAAAACTTATTTGATTTGCAGTCCAGATACTTGAAGATGTCACTCATGAAATTTTGAATATTATTAATTGACAAAATTTATACCAAAACTTTTTTAAGGATTTAAAATGTTTGAAGCTTATAAAAGTTTCTGGAAATTTATTTATAATCCTTATATTACATAAGCTTATAGCTTGAAAATTATTGAAACTCTTGGAGAGTTTTCAAAAGCAATAGATTATTTTGCTGGAATAATAAATATACCAAATTAGATTGATTATATATCTTAGTGCAATTGGTGTACTAATGTATCTTGTATAATACTACAAGACTCAATATAGTCTTTTGCTCAATTTGTTTGGAAGGTATAGTTCTACTCCTACTAGGAGACATCGAAATAAGATAAAACATATGAGCTTATTTATTCTAAAGATTGTAGTTCCTATCTTGTTGGTTATCCTGATGTTGGGTACTTATCTGAATAGTATAAAGCTCGATCTCAACTAAGCTATATGTTTACATACGGGGATATTGTCATATCTTGGAGATATACAAAGAAGTCTATCTAGCCACTTTATCGAACCATGTTGAGATAATAGCTATTCATGAAGAAAGTTAATAATGAGTATGCATGGTTGAGATCCATAATACATCTCATTCGAGAAAAATATGGCGTAAAATGTGACAATGTACCCATAATTTTATACGAAAATAATGCAACATGCATAACACAACTTAAGGGAGGATTCATAAAAGGAGATAGAACGAAGCACATTTCATCAAAGCTTTTCTACATACATGAGCTCCAAAAGAATGGTGATATTAACGTGCAACATATTCGTTTAAGTGACAATGTGACTTATGTATTCACCAAGTCTCCTTCAATTTCAACTTTTAAGAAGACGGTGCACAAGATCGGGATGCAAAAGTTCAAGGATGTTATCATTAGGGAGAGTTAATATGCGTTGTACTTTTTTTTCTTATGAGGTTTTGTCCCACTGGGTTTTCCTTGTAAGATTTTTAATGAGGCAGCCTATATGCGTATTATTAGAGATGTGTACTCTTTTTTCTCCACTAGATTTTTTTTCCCACTGGATTTTTTCTAGTAAGGTTTTAACAAGGCACATTATCTATCAATTAGACATTTAAGGTGGAGTGTTATAAATATATTACCATATATTGTGAATGTCTACTTTACCATATATAGTGAATGTCTATTTATGGAAAAGTTAGAAACCCCAAGTTTAGTTTTTCCCTATATATAAAGGGGTTTTCCTTCATTGTAATACACCCATCAATAATCCCTCAAGAGAAATAAGAATTACTCTCTATTCTCTCTCTACTCTTCTTATTTGTTCTTTAATATTTCATAACAACATATTTGTATTAACTAACTTTTTAATCAATTAACCTAGACAAATTCTCTAAAGTGTTGTCATTTTTATTTTATCTTAGTTTTCTTTTACTTAATTCATAATTTCTTCACCTAATTTATTTTGTCTAAAATAGATTAAATTGGTTCCTTCAATTTTCTCCTTAAAATAAGTCTTTTAAAGATTAAGTATTTTATTCCAAAATGACATTTGTTATGTTCATATAACTAATAGTCCATTTGGATTAAAGTAACTTTTTTCGAATTCAAGAAACTAATTTTCTTGTAAATTTTAACTTTTCATGATTAATAAGCACTTTTAATTTAACACTCTCTTAGCATTTATTTCAAAAGAATTTTCTATAACATAATAATCAGTATATGTACTTTCTTTTTAAAGAAACAATGTTTGAATCAACTTACATTCAGTATTTGAATTTTCGTTATACTTGTGTAGATTTCAAATTCAACATTCTTTGATCTTTTTTATCCACCTTTATCAGTATTTTTTGTGGATGCAACTTTTCATCTCTTCTGCCAACAATTTCTTTATTTCTAGAAGGTAGTTAACTGTTGATTCCTTCTATAACAAGAATCCTTGTATCACCACAAAATGTAGATCTTGTTGTTGCCTTCAAGCTCTGAACTCCGCTTGTATCACCACAAACTGTTGTTGAAGATGCAACTTGACTTGATCTAGTTTGTGCAGATCTCTTTGAGCTTCATGGTGCAGGTTGATTTGGGTTATATTTTGTTAATTTTTTTTTAAAATTGAAGGTATAGGTTGGCTTGAGCTTTTAGGCTGACAACTTTCTTGTGAACTTTGACCACTAAACTGAAACCCTTGGCTAGGTACCTGTGCATTTGAATTAGGAATCTATAAACTCATACGCAATAGTTAAGAAATTCAAAAATCAACTTCTAAAATCAAGTTAAAAGTCACTATTTAACATTGCAATATCTTCTATTATGGCCTTTTTGATGACACTTGAAATATGTTATTTTCACTCTTTGTTTGAAAAGTTTTTCATATAGCTAAAAAAAACCCCAACCTTTACCTCAAATCTCAACTACACACTTATACTTTACGGGGGTCCTATGACCCCCCTGAACATTTTAAAAATAGAATTATTAACCCCCCCCCCCCCCCCCGAAAACTCACACCCGGATGTGTAATGGAAAGTGAGCAACACACACCTGCCATGTCATGCCACATAATTTCCACATAATATTATATTTTTATATTAAAAAAATTAATTATTATTCTTTAATATATATATATATTCTCTTTCTCAACATCTTTAATAAGCTAATATACCTTTTATCTTCTCTCTAACTTTTCTCTAGCTTCTCTCTAACTTTTTTTAACTCTACAACGACTTAGACTGACAACGGTCGTCTCTCAAAGCTCCGATCAGCGAAGCTCCAATGGATACTACGAAAAATCAATAATTTTTGTTTTTAGAAACTAAAAAAGAAGTATTATTCATTATTAGTTTTTTTTTGCTTAAATTTCTGTATTTTGGAACAGTCACATATAAAAGATTGAGATCCACATGCAGATTATTCGTCTTTTATATTTCTTGTTCATTTTGTGTTCAGTTTTTGAATTCAATAAGAGATTTTTGAATTTTGTTTGCATGGATTGTGTTGAATCCCTGAAGTATTTGAGCTTGAATGCAGATTTGGGATTTGGATTTTTGGTGTTTGGGTGGTTTAGACAATTGTATAAAGTTTTGGGGTTGTTGTTGTTGTTGTTTGGTTTAGGATTGAGGGTTTTACAATTTAGTGGGTATTTTAAGGGTTGGAACAGTTTTCTTTGTGATTTATGTGGAAAATCAAGTGAATTGAGAAATGGGTGTTGTTCCAAAAATAATTTTGATGGGAAATGGAGTGAAAAAATGAAGTCTTCTAAGACTGGGTTGTTGATGAATTTGAACTTTGAAGATGAAAAAAATGGTGGTTTATTGGAATTGGATGATGAGAAGGAAGAGTTTGAAGGAGAGTGTAATGATGAAGACAAAGTGTTTGATGTTTTGTCACTGAGAAAAATGGTAAAGATGAAAAAACGGAGAGCAAGTGCTACTTGTTTGGAGCTTGAAAAGTAGAGAATGACAGCAACAACAGCTAAGGAAACAATGGGGATTGTTTTAATTGTAGTTCTATACCCTATACGATATGGCCATCCTTTTAATTATTTCATTACATACGTTGTAAGAGATAAACGAAAAGCATAAATGTTGTCATATAATTACTTCTTTAATTAATGGACATTCAATTTAATTAAGTAAATATGTTGCTTTTTACGAAGATAGTTCTATAGCCATTGAAGAATTGTTGAAGCTTTTTATGAGAGAGAGAGTGATAGTGATGAAGAAGAAAGAAAATAAAATGAAATAAAAATAATATATATATATATATATATATTATATGTACTTTTTTTTGTAAACTATATATACTTTTATATTAAAAAGATATGCAACAATACTTTTTTTAAGATTTTCGGACTACTCACTCTCTCAGAGAGAGTGAGATACACTTTTTTGCCATGTAAGCCTTTAGGGGTGTAATAATTTCATTTTTAAAATGTTCAGGGGGGTCATAGGTCCCCCGCAAAATATAAGTGTGTAGTTGAGATTTGGGGTAAAGGTTGGAGGATTTTTTTAGCCATTTTCTCTATTTCTTTCTTGATTCATCTTTGACTCTTACATTTATTTCTTACAGATCTGTCAGGTATTTTCTTAGGTTAAGGATACTCTATCTGGGATTGTTTGTCTCAGGCCCCATCTTCATATTAGAGATTGATTGTATAAAGTGATTATAAGTCTTCATGAAGGTTTCCTTCTTATACTAATGCTCCACGTAAGATTCAGGCTTTTTTTTCAACATGATACAAAACACAAATAGCATGTTGGCAAGGAATGTCTCTCAACTGTCAAGTTATACAACTACAAACCCTATTAGAAATGCTTCTTAACTGTCAAGTTCTACAACTACAAATTCTAGTAGTCAAGTTCGCTTTATGTCTATACTCCTCTTCTCCAATCTCAAATTCAACACCAGCATTCCAAAGAACCTTGCAAGTCCTAGCCCTATCCTTATTCTCCTTCAATATAAGTCTAGCCATAAGTGCAATATCACATATCCAAATATTGACAATTTAATCATATCCACTGTTTTAGTCATAATTTTTCTCCTAATTTCCTCTAATATGATAATGATAGATTTGTGTTTAGGATCTAAGATCCATGAATTAAAGATCTCACACATGTTATTTTCGACAACATCATACTTACAATCTTCTTTATAAAATACCCTAACCCATGAATCCCTAGGATAATGCAACAAATCACCAATTATATCCTTACCTTGCCTACCGAGTTGGCTCATGTAATCAAGTTGCTCTTTGAACTTCACTTAAAAACTTGTCTTTGAGCATCTCCATAACTGTTTTCTCCTCTCTTATCCCTTTCACTCTTGACTTCAAGTGGATCAGATGTGTCTAGCACTCTTCTAACTTCAGCATTTGGTAACAACTCAAAAACAACAGCATGAAAACTCTACATATAAAAAAATAGTTAAAGTACTTGATAAAGAAATAAAGTATTTCAAATAATTGACAGTTAAAAAAAATTTAAATATTATTTTTTTCATATCAACCATCACAGTAAGACCTGCTCCAGTACTCAACTGCATATTCTCTTTCAAATAGTTGATAAAAAAAATTTCAACTATGCTTGATTTTCTTGTCCACAATAGCCCAGACTATAGGAATATCTTATTGTTTCCATTCTTCCCAACTACTACTATAAGTTCAAACTTACAAGCACCCTCTAAGAAATATTTATTAAATCTTATAATTTTTCTACATCTTTTTATCCACCTTTTCTTCAATGCATCAAGACACACATAGAAATACACAAATAAATTTTTATTCGAGTCAGTTTCGATATCCATTCTTACTCAAATATAACTATCAAGATTGATTTATTTTATCATCTCAGTATAAGCACATAATCTTGTAAATTTTAGGTTTTAGTCCCCTTTGAACTCTCTTAGAACCTGTAACCTTATCTTATAACAGATTGTTCTACCCATACATAATCTCAATTTTTCTTTGCACAGTTTTTGTGTTTTTCAAATTCTTGGAGATGGTTGTTTACTTATTTCATCTTTATATCTGTTAGCAACAAATTTAGTTGTACACATCTTGCTCTTATTTGATGTTATGCATTTATGTACTGGATTATAGTTCTTAATCAAGAATTAATTTAAATCTCTGTCAATTGCACAATAACATAATCAATTGCATTTTGGTTTAAAGTTGTACTTAGCCCTCACTTTATAAGCTTAATTGGATTTTAAAAGAAATCTGAACTTTGTTTTCTACTGTGTATCTCCTCAAAACTTTTCTAAATTTCGTAGGATCATTAAAACTCATATGAAGTTCAAAAACAACAAAATCACAATTATCATCAAATCTGATTTTAGTACTTCTTCTTCTCCTTGATAAATCAACACGCACAACAACATCCTCATCTATCAAATTAGTGCGATAAACACTATGACAGTCTGAACTATCAATGCATTCTTCATCACCTCCTAATCTACCCACATATTTATCTTTCTTAATTTTTGTCAATGTCTTGAAAACCTTTATCAATACCAGTTTCACCTACTGGTATTTCTTCTCTTGTTTTTTATTTTCTTCTTCAATTTTTTTTGCTTTTACTTTCATCCCTAAAGGCTCTCAACTCTTTATCAATGTTTAAATCATCCTCATCAGTAATTTCACCATTTGATTCAGTAATAGGCAAATCTAACTCATTGCTATTCAGATCTTGATTAAGACTCCTATCTTCATTACCATGACTACCTATATCATCTTCATCATTACACTTTGGCCCTTCTAAAAGAAGAGTAGGATTCATCAATGTCATGAAGAACAAACACATCAATCTCATCACTATCTTTTAAGTCCTTTACAAAATATAATAATTGACTGTCAGGAGTAATTTGAATTGACTCACCACCATCTATATGTTGACAGTAAAACCTCTTAATATTAGAATATTCAAGGTTTTTGGTGTAGGAAAGAAACTCAATAATAATGTAGCGATCTTTATCAATAGCAACAACAAAGATTTATACTTCACCTTTATAACTAAGCTTAAGGTCGGCTACAATAATTCCTACATGATAAAAATAGATCAAAATATAGCTATCTATTATATTTACTTAACAGCCCCCAAAAGATTTTCAACAAAAGAAAATACCTAAACTTTTCTTCAACTTAAAAGTACCAAAATAACTCTATCTTTATCAGTAAAATCTTCAAAAAAAAAATTTAAATTAGTGAAATTACAAAAATATCAATAAAAATCCTAACTTAATCACCAAAATTTCCAAAAAGAAAAACTAAAAACGCAAATTCAACACAACACTATAATTTTTAGGGGTTAAAAATTGAAAAGATAAGGAAATATGTAAAATTAAAGAACAATTTTAGTCCGACCTCTAATTTCTTTAATTTCATCACTTTTAAATTTAATGTCTTCAATTTCATTAATGAAAATGAATCAATACATCATTGCTGGCATTGTACCTACAAAATAAACCTTTATTAGTTAGAAATCACTAGGAATCAAAGAAAAATCAAAACAAAAGTGAAAAAATCGTTAAGTCTTACAAAGGATTTTTCAGTCAGATTTCAATCGGAGCAAGTGGAAAATGAGACTTTTGGAATTTTTTTCCCTTTTAGTGCTGAAGGCTGACGTGGAAAGTCAATTCCTGCGTGACACAGAGGTGACTCAAGCGTATGGCTAGTAAAGTATTTGCTTTAGGCCCCCAAAGTTTTGAGACCCCAAAAAATTTAATATAAATTTTTACAATTTTAATTTCATTTAAAATAATATTAAAAATTATAAAATATAAAAGGTACAAAATTTAAATTAATTAAAAAGAAATAAGAACTATCTACTTTTTATTAAAAAATATTTTAGAACTTTTTATCAAATCTTCACATTAATAAATAAGTTTGCACAATAATATTCAAGGTAATGCATTGTAAATAAATGACTAACATCTTATTAATTAAAATTAGTCTTTACTTTTATAAATAATAATATTACTCTGTGAAATTAAATGTTTAATGTCTTCTAATAATACTATAATAAAAAATTAGTACATAAGAATAAAAAATAACTCTAAATTATTAATAATATTTTCTTATGTACATACATACATTTAAGGTCTCATAGTAAAATTTTGCGTTAGGCCACTAACTTTATTAAGATGCGATGGCTGTGTGGACATACCAAGAAAGATAAGGTGGGGAATGAGATTATTCGAGAGAAGGTGGGAGTTGCTTCGGTGGAGGACAAGATGCGAGAATTGAGGTTACGTTGGTTCGGACACGTGATGAGGAGGGGCTTTGATGCTCCAGTGCGGAGGTGTGAGATACTAGCTATGGATGGTTTTAGGCGGGGTAGAGGCAGAACGAAGAAATATTGGAGGGCAGTGATTAGGCATGATATGGAGCAGTTGCAACTTATGGAAGACATGACCCTTGATAGGAGGGTGTGGAGGAAGCGGATTAGGTTAGAGAGTTAGGGGATGGGAGTGCGTCGGTAACAGTGAAGGAGCATTTTTCTGTGTCTGTAATTTCTTATTTGTGGTGTTGTGTGATGTCTATGATTTTGGGTAAATAGTTCTTACTATTATCTTGTGGTTGTAATGTTATCTTGTTGCTAGTGGTGTTAGTTTATTTTGTATATTGTACTAGTCTATATGCACTTATCCTTTGTGTTTGCTATACTGTTATCGATTCTAAGTCGGGGGTCTATCGGAAACAGCCTCTCTACTTCACCTGAGGTAGTGGTATGATCTGCATACACTCTACCCTCCCCAAACCCCACTATGTGAGAATACACTGGGTATGTTGTTGTTGGTCTTAGAGTGGCAGATTTTAATTGGCATGTAAATTCGCATGGATAAGTTGGATTACATGTGTCTAAGATTCTTTTTTATCGGGGCAAAAGGTGCCAAAGTGACACATTTTATATTCAGTTTATTTAAAATGAACATCTTTCACTTGAGGTGCCAAAGTAAAAGATAGAGTAAAGTTGAGGTGTCTGTCGATGTGTTTTGTCTTTTCTTTGTGTTCATCTTCGTGTCCGTTTATATGCATTTATTTATGTTCAAATATAGTTTTAATATTCGGATATTGTATATTTTTTTGAGAAAAGGCTCAAATATGTCACTGAACTATTAGAAATGGCCCATTTATGTCATCCGTTAAAAGTTGGGCTCATTCATGCCATCGCCGTTATAAAACCGGTTCATCCATACCATTACTTTTTAACGGTGGTTTTCAAAAAATTTGCTTTGCCACGTGGCCTCTTATTAGAGGTCCACGTCATTTATTAAATTTTTTTAATTTTTTTTTTAAAGTTTTGATCCATTAAGAAGAATTCACCCACACCCAACCTATCACCTTAATCCACTTTAATATTACTCTTAATTTTGACCCTAGATGTAAACATATATATAATCATTTAGTCTTCGAACATGAAATTTACACACTTGAATACTACGTTTAAAATAATATATGTTAGAATAATTAATAATTTAAAATGGCAAATGAATAAATTATGATTAAAAAATAATTTATTTTGACTCTCGAAATCCGAACATCATCACATAATTTAGGACAAAGAGAATACCACATACCTGAAGGACCACAACTTTTAATTAGGAAGAACACCTAAAAATTTCTTCTAAATTTGGATTATAAGTTGTATAATTGAATTAGTGGTAGTCTTAATTATTTCGTGGACTTGGCTATTTGGTATCCTTTATACTCTTTAACGTGGATGAGACGTAGAGCATAATTTATTTTTAGGCGTGTTAGAGTTTAAAAAAAAATAAAAAAAATAAAAGATCACCATCCAGGTACGTAGGGGTTTTCAGTCCACATATTTTTTAGTGTTATTTGGTACCTACTCACACAGACACTATTTATGTGTATATTAATGGATCTTTAATGTGTATATTAAAGAATCCACCCACACAGAAAAAAGTTATGCTCTACGTCTCGTCCACGTTAAAGAGTATAAAGACTACCAAATAGCCAAATTCATGAAATAATTAAGACTACCGATAATTCAATTATAAAACTTATAATCAAAATTTAGAAGAGATTTTTAGGTATTCTTCCTAGTTAAATGTTGTGGTCCCTTATTTATGTGGTATTTTCTTCATCCTAAATTATGTGATAATGTTCCGATTTTGAGAGTCAAAACAAATTAATTTTTAATCATAATTTATTCATTTTTCATTTTAAATTATTAATTATTCTAACCTATATTATTTTAAATGTAGTATTCAAGTGTGTAAATTTTATGTTCGAAGACTAAATGATTATATATATGTTTAAATCTAGGGTCAAAATTATGAGTAATATTAAAGTGGGTTAAGGTAATAGGTTGGGTGTGGGAGAATTCTTCTTAATGGATCAAAACTAAAAAAAAAATATTTAAAAATGACGTGGACATCTAATAAGAGGCCACGTGGCAAAGCAGTTTTTTTGAAAACCACCGTTAAAAAGTAATGGCATGAATGGACCAGTTTTATAACGGCGATGACATGAATGAGCCCAACATTTAACAGATGACATAAATGAGTCATTTCTGATAGTTCAGTGGCATATTTGAGCCTTTTCCCTATTTTTTTCTATTTAACTAGTCCTAAGGCTCTTATGATCTTGACACATTTGTTAAAAGTTAATAATTAAAAATATATTTTACTTTTTTATTTTTATTTATCTTTTAAAATTTAATAATCAATCTTATGTCTAAATATAAAAATTTGGTACTCTCTCGTTTCAAATTACTTCTACTTTCTATATTTGTTAAATTATTTGTCCTACTTATAAAATCAAGACTATTTTAGATTTTTTTTTCAATTTTACCTCTATTAAGTATCACACTTTTTAAAATTACTGAAAATAAATTATTGAATTTTAAAGTCATTATACGTAAATGACTCCTCTTTTTCTTTTTAGTACTACTCCAAAGTCATTTTTGTTTAATTAATATAATTTTTCAAACAAATTGATCTTTGATTTCCACTCCATAATTATTGCTTGGTTATTAGGATAGAAGGGTAAAAAAAAGTAAAAATACACCTTCAATCATTGACATCTTAAGAGATGTGGCAAGTGCAAAGGACCAAATAATTTAAAACAAAGAAAGTATTATTTAAACATTGAACTTTGGTATCTAAGCATTGATTAAACATAAAATTTGCCTTTTAGAATTGAAACGATAATCATTAGCTTTTGGTATCTAAAATCTTGAGCACTCTATCCCATTACCACTCTGCATAAGCATATGCATGAGTACGTTTAGCAAAACTCATCATTTTTATAATTACTTTAGTTTTGCTAATATATTCTAACTAAGTATTTTGCAAATCTATTTATTAAGCTATAATTTTTAATTTTCATTTCAAATTATTAAATTTTTTGGAGCCAAAATCTGAGCCGAAAAATTGATAACTTAATTTTTCTATAAAAAATATTATAAAGGTGATTCACTGTAATATTGTAAAAATAAGTAAGTGCTTAAATAAAATAACTACAACACATAATCTTCAAATTTCATTGAATCAAAAAGATCTAAATATATCTATCGAACCTGAAGATGATTGTGTGGTTATATATCATGTAACTGATCTTAATCTTGATTCAACTACTCCAAAGATGAAATATTTTTGGTGAGTAATTTTATGTTGAATTTAAACATTGAGTCAAGTGAAGAAGATACATCATTTGAGGAAGGACCACAATCAGTACATGAAGAATCAAGTATTATTACTGTTGGTATGCATATAATTCTTTCTTCTAAATTGTTGACTTATTATTTTTTTCCTCGCATTACGTTGTTTATATCATGATTTTTTTTACAGATTCTACTTTGAAAATAAATTTCGTATGCATCCATTTAAAAATTCTACGTTGTTAGCTTATCTTTTCTATTATAATGCATATTATTATAAACACAAACACTTATAACATTTAAAAAAAAAAGGTGATAATACATATAATGACAATACAAATAATGAATTAGCACAATCATCAAGGCTCAAAAAAAGAGTTTGAGTAATGATGATCGCAAGACAATATATAAAGCAATGATAAAAGAAAGTTTTGATGAAAAATTGAAACAAGGAGCACAATAAATAGTGGCAACACATTTTTCAATTTCAAAGCGGACAGTTCGATGCATTTAGAAGAAATTCAATTTTGGTACATGAAATGATGTGTCACATAATAAGAAAAAAAATCAATCGTAGGAAAATTCAAATTGATGTTAATGGTTTTAAGGCGATCTCTTTGATTAAGCGTACATCTACTCAATCTCTAGATTGTTCATTAAACATAAGTGCATCTACTTTGTGTAGGTGTTTAAAGAACAAAAAAGTACGAAGACATTCGAGTGCAATAAACCGCTCTTGTCAGAAGCAAATTGCTAATCAATGGTAGATCGTGAAAGCATACCATATTATTTATTTTTTTGGACATGTATAACACTGTTTATATTGATGAAAAGTAATTTTACATGACAAACAAATGTGAGTGTTATTACTTACTACCAGAGAAGGTACATTTGAAACATACTTGTAAGAGCAAAAATTATATTAAAAAAGTCATGTTTTTAGCCACTACATCCAGATCAAGGTTCCATCTGAAGAAAATGAATTATATTTTAGAAAAATTGATATCAATCCATTTGTCACACAAGAGGCAGGACAAAGAGACAGTGTCGACAGAGTTGCAGACACATTAGAGACAAAACTAATATCTTCAATAAACAGAAACGTTATGAGGCCACTTTTACTTGAAAAAGTTATTTCTAACATTAAGAAAAAGTAGCCGAGAGAGGATCCATGTTATTCGATATTTATCTAGCAAGATAATGCTAAGGCGTACATTAACCATCAAGATGAAGTATTTCAGTAAGTCGCACAACAAGATGGATTTGATATTCGTTTAATATGTCAATCAGGAGCGGATCTATGTGGGAGTGAGGGGGAACCCCCTTAATCAAAAAATTACATTATATATATATAAGTTAAATTTGAATTAGATGGATATAAAAGCTTTAATGAACCCCTCAACACAACTGTAAGGCATAGCTCCGTGGCCAGGGGGCTTTATTTCAATGCCAAAGCTGCAGGTTCGATTACCCCTTGGAGCTATTTTTTTTGTTTTTTAAAAGCTTTTCCCCCTTCTCACACCTTTTTCCATTTAATGAACAATTGGACCAAATTAACACAAATTAGTTCGCTCATTTAATCCATTTGTGTGTATGTATTATTTACTTAAAGCTTTTTTTTTAGGTGTAAATATTGGGTCTAAAATATTTTTTACATAGTTGGAATGAAAAGTATTTCAATATAATCTTTTTTTGTGCTCTCAGTACTAGTTTAAAGTCATAGCTACATTTATATAATTTTCAAATTAATTTTCAATCCCCCCTCCAAGAAAAAAATATACTATGCATATCTCTTTTTAATATGTTTTATGCTATGTTTGTTCAAAATAGTTTCATATATTTAACTAGTTTTACATAGTATACAAAAAAATTGAATTTCTCAATTTTTTCAGGTTATTTTATCGAATTACATAGTTCGTTCTATTGAATTATATTTTACATTCAACATATTAATATTGAAGTTGTTCAATAATTTTATTTTTTATTTTTGATGAAGTACTAAATATATATTATAATATAATAATTCAATGCTTACACATTTTTAAGAACCTTAGTCTTGTGTACGGGGGTTAATTTTAAAAAGAAAAATTAAAAATAAAATAAAACTACAAAGTGAAAGTAAGAAAAGGCGTAATATTTTGTAAGAAGGGCTCACAAAGCAAAGTTGGGAAGAAATGTTAAAAGGGCATGATAAGGCAAGTTAAAGTTTAGCGGGTATCTACTTTGCTTTTATAATGTAATTTTCATATGCTTACTTCTTTATATATCGAACCCCCTGAATTAAAATTCTAGATCCGTCACTGATGTCAACCTCCTAATTCTCCAGATCTGAACTTGTTGGATCTTGAATTTTTCAATGCTATTCAATCATTACAACACTAGGAGGCACCTAAAATCATGTTTGAGCTTGTTAATGGCAATGTTAAGGCATATGAATTGTTTCCAACAAAGAAGATTAGTCGTATATTTCTAACGCAATAATCTTACATGGTAGAAATTATGCGAGTGAAAGGTTCCAATAAATATAATATTTCGTGTATAAAAAAAGTAATGTTAAAGAAAGAAAGTCAACTTCCTATTCAACTAAAATGTGATCCTAAACTAATAGATGATGTCCTTCATTTTAGGATGAATCTAATTTCACATTTTCATTTTTTTAAGCCTATCTTGATGCATTTGGATACTATGCCTGAAGTGAAACCTTTTCTATCATTAACAAATAAAAAATAATCGAGTTGTTAGTACTCCTCTAATTTATTTTAGTTGGGTACTACTCCTGAGGGAGTATTTTTATTTTGTTAATCTTGTGTTCTATTACCAAGTTTATGTCAATAAAAATAAAAAATATAATAAATAAATGCAAAAGAGAGAACTTTTTATATAAAAGAGAAGCAAGCGAACTTGCTGAAACAAATGAACTGTAAATAACTTTTAATCTTGAATACTAATTTATAATTTCAATCTCAATAAAACATAGGAAGTAATATTTTCAACCATTTTGCATATGTCTTCTCTAATTCTTCATTTTCAAATCCTTCCTGTCTTTTTACAAAAAATTTATTTAAATTGAATCCGTTGTCTTCGACGTTCAAATCAAAATCTTCAACCTATTTTGTTAGATCTTCAACTTTGTTGGTTAAGTCTTCAACTTATATCTATTGAATCTTGAACTTTCGTAAGTGATTCTTTAACGATAGATGCATTTTACAAATCTGTTGGGAACTATGTAATTTTGATGATTGGCAAACTGACACATGAATGGAACATGTTACTTCAGCTGGTCCACGCATAAGAAAGCAAATTTCCAGTTTCACTGATAGATGCAGACAAGATTGCTTAAAGACAGGAACGAATAAGTAAGCCTAATTCTGATATACTCAAGTTACTGATCATGTGGGGAATATAACAAGTTGAATTTGATTCAAACACTTAATGATAAGGAAAAACAAGTTGAGTTGAAAAAAGATTCCTACGTGAAGAAGGAGTTTCACTTTTGAGTATATCCTGAAGAGCCCTATGTGTGGGAGGAGAAAGATTCTGATAAATAAATATGTGCTGATTTAAAGAGTTAGAGTTTTACTACAACACTAAGGAGACAAGAGTTGGAATTGAAGAACGAGTCTTACTTGAAGTAGAACTCTATGCAATGAGTTCTGATTAAAGGAGAAGTTTGAAATAAAGAATGACTCTTTGAAGAGTTGTGCTTAAATACAAGGTGCATCAGTTAGAATAACTTACATACTTAAAAAGCAAAAAAGCACAATCGACATATTGACTTCACGAAGTGCTACTCAATCACTGAAGAAACACATTGAAGAACCTGGTCCAAAGTATAGAATTCAGCTAAGAGTTTTAGCATTGATTTTTAGAGTTGTTCATTGTATTTGAACTATTGATGTAATATTAGTTTCAGTGTGTTATAAACTAAAATAGGAGCTAGTCTTCGAGTTGGGAAAAACTCAGAGACTTTGGGAACACATACCTTGGAGGTGTGTGTTTAGTTAGGAATTAAAGTTTATAATTCCTAGTCTTTGAGTTAAAGGAATTAGAGTTTAGAATTCCTGTAGACACGTAATTTTGTCTCCCTCAAAATTCGGTTTTATTCATTTTTACCTTATCATATCATGTACCCTAACCCACGTGATTACATCCCACAAAAATACAAAAAAAGTAAATCTCAACAAAATTCCTAACAAACTTTTATTCTTTTAACACCCTAACAACCCTCTCCAATAAAAAAATGTTAAATCACCACCTCACCACTACCCTACCTTACCCCCTACCCTTTTTACACATTTTTTTTGAACCCATATTATCATCATCATCATCCATATATATGGACAGTAACAAAAAAAGAGGAGGACAATTTTGGATCATCTTCTACACAAAAATGGTATACATACTGAAATTAAAGAGAACCCATTCTTTTTTTTTTCTTCTGGCTCCACAACTCATTTTTTTCTTCTTCATGACATACTTCCTCACGAACACACATTCCACTCACTGATATTAGGGGAATCATGGGAATTCATAGGCAACAACAACAATACCCACAATGACCATCATCCTCACTGTCCATTTACGCACACAGAAAGGAGAGAAGAGAGTTTTTGGGAAGCAAGGTGAAATCGAAAGGTGAGAAAGAGAGATAGAGCTCGGTGATAAAAGATCTGTTCCGGAGACCAGATCTTATCGGAGCTCCGGCGAGTTCAAATCTCGCCGAAAATAGTGAAATCGGCGAGTAGCAGCGAACAGGTAGGTACGAACACAGAAATACTCCTTTTTCGGTGAGTTCTTTTCACCGAAAAACTCAGTTACTGCATTATTACTGTTCATCTTGGTCTTTATCGAGTCTTTCAAGCTCCGGTGTAGCCGAATCAGTCGTTTGTGTCAATCCCTGTCGGCAGTTCTGCATTGAATTTTCGTCTGTCATCGAATTATCTCGATCTGGGCTTATTATTTTTTACTCTTGGGTTGTGAGATTGAAATTTTGTCTTTGGGATTTATGTTTGGGATTAGTTGTTTTTATTTGAGATTGTCAATTCCGGGTTAAAATCTGTTCGAAGAACTTGTGATATCGAGTTGGATCTTTGTTGGGGTTGAGGTTTGATCCGAGGCTATCGGGAGAGGGTTTCTTTATTTTTATCAAGAAATATTCTTCGAAAGTTCCAAGTTGAGGTCCAATTCTATTCCCCTCTTTTATTTCATGTTTATTTTATTTGATGCTTGGGATAAATATTGTCTTTGTTTGATGATTGTGATGTGTGATATGTTTCGATATTATGTTGGAGAAATCGCGATTACTGTGGTTGATTTGATTGAGACTTATTTAATCATGTTGCTCGAAATAAATTTGGGGACGGAAATCGAAAATTGATAAAAGTGAATATTATGATATTTTTGATACATTGTTGATGTTGAATGCGGTATGTTGTCGAGCGGGTAGGCAAACAGTAAGCTCAGGTAGGCAAGTTTAGGATTGGTGTAATGTGGGAATGATCGGAATATTTGTTAAATGTTTTGTTTATCGTATTTGGAAAATATACTTATTTAACCAGGAAATGCCCCGAGGTAATTTGTATTTACTCACCGGGAAATGCCCCGAAGAATTTTGTACTCTAAGGATGCTCGTGATCAAGGCCCGAGGCAGCGGGTAAAGCATGGTTTAGGACTAGTGTAGGTTATTTCAGTATTTTTATTTCGGGTTGTAATAATTGGACTGGGCTTTACATTTTTTTATTTTGTTTTGTTGTTGTTTGATTATTTTGCGTGCTTTTGTGTGATTTATGCATTCGTAACATCAATTTAACCGATACGCTCTGCCAAGCAATCGTGCTTGAACCATGGGATCGAGGGGTGCCTAACACCTTCCCCTCGGTCAACAGAATTCCTTAGCCGGAATCTCTGTTCACAAACCAGTTTAAGAGTCAAATGGTTTTCAAAAAGGATTTTCCAAAGGTGACTTGGCACACCGGATTATGCCAAGCGACTCTGAATAAAAAATACAAAAATCCTTTTCCGAAACAAATTTTCATTTCTTGTCACTTAAATAGTAAAGCCCTTTCGAACTTTAAAATATACCATTTTTTGGAGTACGTAAAAAAGGCGTGTGACAGCTTCTGGCGACTATGCTGGGGAAGATAGACAAGTTTTTAAAATTCAAGCTATTTTTGGAGTCGTATCGGCTTTGTTTGGCATTACGAGTGTATAAGCATTGTTTGTGATTTTGTTTGTGTTATTGTTTTCACTTTTGTGCGTTTTTGTGCTCTTTATTTATAGTATTTATCCTATGTGTTACCGCTTATATCTGTCATCATGTGTCTACCCCCCGGCCTTCTTTCTGCAATAAGTCCGTAGTACACGTGTTGTACACAACCTCTAGTTGAGTCAACATTATTTTAGGGGGGAGCCGTCGGTGTTATGGAGTAGGTGGAAAGCAAAGCAGCCACTATCGACCATACGCTCCCCCGAACAGCCTTGTTAGTGAACCACAACGTAGGTCAGCCTTTAGGTCATGCTTATGTGCATCATACGGAGACCTAGCGGGACCCACATGACCCTTTATAGAAGACTCACCTCTAAAACATCCCTACGTGCTAACTGTTGCATTTTTAAGGGTAACGTGGTCATTTGACGAACTGATTTTGAAAAAAAAATTATAATAATAATAAAAAAAAATTAGGAGTAAGGTGTGTAGGCAAAAACGAAAAAGAAAAAATATATAAAAATTAAGTCAAAAAGAATGAAAAAAAAAGAGGAATGTCGTAGTTTATTTTAGAATTCGTTATGGCTTTTGTTTTTCACAATCCAAAAACTCAAAAAGATTTTTTTTACGTTTTATAAAGTACCGTAAAAAAAAAAGTTTTGTTTACCTTTTCTACTTATTTGTCAAAAATAAAAAGGCCAAAAAGATTTTTCTTCATAATTGGTGTTGTCAGTGTCTAGCTGAAAATCCAAAAGTTTTTTTTCGTTTGTCTTTGATAGTGTCTCTTAAGTTAGAACCAATTTATTAGTAAATCGTTAATTGTCCAATCTGATTGAACTACGCATACCTGATTCCCTTCCCTCGGGTTGGGATACGTAGGCAACCCTCAGTGGGTCCGCTAATTTTTTATGTCGGCCTTGGTCTTAGTATTAGCCTAGGTCTCTCGTCCCGTAATCTAGAGTGGTTTGCCAAGTAGACTGATTTCGCTTAGTACTTCTGTTCGGCAAATTGGAGTCATGAATGTGGTCTGTCCCATCGACATATGTTGGCGTCAAAAATCCCAAGGGTTGGGAATTTTCTACTCCTGTCAAATTTTTGAGATAAAGTCTTGTGTGTTATTACATGATGGATTTGTCCACCAAGTCTAGAGTTCTGATGGTTGTCAAAGTGCCCAAAAAGTTAATCAAATGGTGGGAAATGTTTAACTATGTTGATCAGCAGGAACTGGTTAAAGTATTAGGTGACCTCACGGAACTTCTGCATGTTACCCCTCGTCCAGATTTAATAGAGGCTTTGTTGACCTTTTGGGATCCGAGTGGTTTGGTATTGAGGTTTGGGGAATGTGAAATGACTCCTACTTTGGTGGAAATATCCGGTTTGTTGCATTTGCCCTATACCGAGAAGGATATGATCCGAGCACGAAATCATACTGGAGTGAAATTTTTGCAGTCTTGTGGTTTAAAAAGTAAGGGTATGTGTTTGGGTTGTTTAAGTGATTCGTGGGTTTCCTTAGATTTTTTGTTCGCTAGATTCGGGCCCTTGGAAGGTTTTGATTGCTTTTGGGATGAATTTCATGTGACTAAGGAGAAGTGGGAGAGAAAGGGTCTTGAAGTCTTCACCCTCGCTTTGTTAAGTATTTTAGTGTTTCCACTAGAAGAAAGACGTATTAATACCCGTTTGCAAGCTGTAGTGATGGCCCTATTTCATAAGGACCAAAACGACAAGGACATTAATCAAAAGGGCAGGTTCACTCTCATACCCATGATCTTAATAGAAATATATAACGCTTTAACCGAAGTGAAAGGGGGAAGGAGATTTTTTTAGGGCAGTAACCTGATATTGCAGTTATGGATGATGGAGCATTTGTATGCGCCTTCTTTAGTATGACCAGACGTGTTAGATTGTTGTATTCTCAATCGAGTGAAAGCCATGGACTCCAGGTTGCGTTTGGATAAATTCTCGTTACCCGCGGGAGTCGACACTTGGATTTAATTTCTTGAGTCGAGAACCAGGGATAACATTTTGTGGACTTGTCTGTGGCTTCGACCAAAGATAATCTTGTTGGGTTGTCAGACGCAGCTCCTTTTAGTTAAGTTAGGGCTCAATTGCACTAGACCGTACAGTCCTTCTAGGGTAATGCGCCAGTTAGGTAGGCTACAGGATGTGCCACCAGCAGTGGATCTTCTGAAGGATGTTGAGTGCTTCAAGGACCAAGCCTCAGGTGAGAGCAAGTATGAGCAGTTGTGGAAGCATGCAACAAAGCTAGGTGAAGACACACTCAAAGAAAGTTTGAATAATTCGGTGTACACTCATGGATATGGGGTCTGGCTTCAATCTATCCTTGGGGTATCAGTCAACCCTTACCAGTGTAGCTTAGAGGGAGAATACAGGAAAAATGCATAGTAGGCGACCATCAGGATGAAAGTGTAGGGTCCAAAGTGGAAACACTGAGAGTACAGTTAGCAGATTTGTTCAAGATGGTAGAAAGGTGTCAGAATAATCTTTCCAAGTGCACTCCTCTTGAGGCAGGGATACGGGCCCGAAGCTTCTTCCCCAATATCAGGGCGTCTTTACAGGATATGCTACAAAGTTTAAATGGGAGAAAGAGAACTTCAAAGGCAGGTCCATATCAACCAGGGTCATCACGCAGAGCACTAGTCTGAAAGAGCAGTTCTTATCTTTATTCAGTTTGAGTCTTTTATGTGTCTTACGTTGTAGGGTGGTGTCTGCTTTAAGTCAAAATCAAGTTATTTTTGGATATTAGAGTCTTTACTAGTAATTTCACCTGTATCGTCTTAGGGGTCCAGAATGTCGTTTCATATTTGTTGTTTAGTTTTAAAGTGGTCCCGAACTTTGTACGTCTTAGTTGTTTTCTTTCTTCAAAATGTTATAATGTTACGTCTTTCCTTGTTTGTTTATTTTCGTTTTCGAAAAAAAAAAAGAGAAAGTTTAATTGGCCATTTTGGCAAGGCCCGAACTACGCAAGATCTGATTCATGTACAACATGATATGTAGGCAACCTACTTTTGGGTTCGATCTAATCATTTTGTTTTGTTGTTTTTCATTATTTTTCCTCTTTTAATGAAAAACAAAAGCCATAAAGAATGATAAAATAAAGTTAGATAACGAGAGAAAAGAAAAGAGCAGAGATTGATACGAAAAAAAAAGAAAAAAAGGAAAAAAAAAGAAAAGAGAGGGAAAGAAAAATAATAATAGGTGTAGAAAAAAAAGTGTAGAAAAAATCAGGATGATGTTAAAATGACCTCGCTACCCTCAAAAGTTGGTAGAAATGAACATGAATTTATGGAAATTTTACCAATGTGATTCCCATGCTTGTTGTGTGCCCTAATCCTAACGGATGTCGTCTTTGATGAGCATGTTC
>NC_061112.1:104695430-104700116 GCF_002878395.1 Capsicum annuum
AGCAGGGAGATTGAAAATTCGCTCATTGACCCGGATCAGGATCACAGGGAAGAAAGTTCTGAACATAATGATGAGGTAGTAAGGCTCAGGCAACAATTGATAGATTTACACCGGGCATGGGCCAGCGGAATGCCTCCTCCTCCACTCCCGAAAGGTCTTGGGAATATCTCTAACTGCCCACCGCTCTCTTAGGAATAATTCTCTGCTCCTACTGAGGCACCTGAGCATGCGCCAGGATTCACTCCACGACATTATTATCCTGGCAGTTCTGGTGTACCTTTGGCAGCTCCCCAATCAAGACCCGCTGCTCAGCCAGCACCACCAATCACACCGGTATTCGTGGCTCCACCACCACATGAAACTCCCATATATGTTGTACGTCCCACAATGAGGCTTCCTAGGTTGCCAGTACTGAAGGTTTCAGATAGTCAGTATTATGCCCCGGAGCCTAGTTTCTAAATAAATGAACCATATGGGTACACTCAGCCGCCTGTATTTCCATTTGATATGGAGAAACCTGTCGCAGCAGAGGAATAGGATATCATAGCCCGGATATTGAAAAGTTTAGAGTAGGCAATGAGGAATTTGCAAGGAATCGGAGATTATAGGAGTGTTTCCTATAAAGATCTTTACATGTTCCCAGACATCAATCATCCCCCCAGTTTTAAGATGCCTAAGTTCGAGAAGTATGTAGGACACGGTGATCCCGTGGAACACTTAAGACGTTATTGCAACCAGTTGAGGGCTGCAAGAGGAAAGAAAGAATTGCTCATGGCCTTCTTTGGCGAGAGTCTTTCAGATCTGGCCTCAGAATGGTTTATCGATCGAGATATCGATAAATGGAACAGTTGGGATGATTTGGCTTCTGAATTTGTTCAACATTTTCAGTACAACATCGACTTGATTCGGAACGAAAAATCCTTGGTCAACATGAAGAAAAATAGCACAGAAGGTTTCAGGGAATACGCGATAAGGTGGCGTGAACAGGCCGCCAGGGTAAAGCCTCCAATGAAAGAAAGTAAGTTGGTAGAAGTTTTCATTCAGATGCAGGATGAGACCTATTTTCAACATTGACTTCCGGCAATGGGAAAGTCTTTTATGGAAGTCCTCAAAATAGGGGAGATGATAGAGGACGGAATTAAGACCGGCCGAATAGTAAGTTTTACCGCATTAAAAGCCACCACACAAGCGATTCAAGGTAGATCTGGCACGTTTGGAGGTGAAAAGAAGAAAGACGATGCAGCGACTGTCGTAGCTGGAACCCATTCCTATCCCAAAAGACCACCTCGCCCCTATCCCCAATCCCAAGCCCAAGTCTACACCCAAGCTCCATATATTCATCCCCACCATTACTATCCTCCACAAAACCCTTTATATTCTATTCCACCACCACCGTACCCAGTATATAGCGCGCAGCCATATGCCCAAACCCCTTTTTACCCGCGGTGGCGCGCGCAAGCTTCACAAAATTGCCCATTCACTCCACCAAATTACCAAAACCCCTCCAGACCCAGTTTTCAGCCTAGGCCTGAGTATAAGAAGGAGAAGGTGGTCAAAAACCAATTCACACCTCTTGGGGAGTCATATGCTAGCTTGTTTGATAGGTTGAGAAAGTTGAAGGTTTTAAGCCCAATTCAAAGAAGGCTTTCAAATTCACCGCCGAGGAATCCTAATTATTCTTTAAGGTGTGCGTACTGTTCTGATATGCCAGGCCATGATACCGAGAAATGCTGGCATTTAAAGAGAGCTGTCCAAGATTTAATTGACACAAATCAGATGCTGGTCCAGGCCCCGAAGGGTCCAAACATTAACCAAAATCTGCTGTCAACCCATGCTAAAGCTAATATGTTAGAATTGATATATGATGGGAAAGAATCTTCGAGGGGTTATAAGCCTATTGTCAAGATACAGACCATTGAGGAGAAATTGGTGAATGTAGCGGAGTCTTTGAAAGCAATGTCATTGAGCCAGGAAGGAATGAGAGAGGATAAAGCCCAAGAAAGCACAAAGAAACCCTTGATCACAGTACAGGGCGCCAGAAGGTATGTTGATTCAAGTAAGGATAAACCTAAGTTGACGGTGGTGGGA
This sequence comes from Capsicum annuum, assembly GCF_002878395.1. Taxonomy (NCBI): domain Eukaryota; kingdom Viridiplantae; phylum Streptophyta; class Magnoliopsida; order Solanales; family Solanaceae; genus Capsicum; species Capsicum annuum. Next base: position 104,697,519 of record NC_061112.1, read on the forward strand.
GCTCTGAGTCAGCCCATTTTGATCGTGAAAGGAGCACTAGCAGTGCCTATTGTCCTCAAACCGGTGACCCAACCTCCGATAGTTGATACGAAAAAGGTTCCCTGGAATTATGGGCGGACTGTGATGACCTATCACGGGAAAAAAGTTGTGGAAAATGTAGATGAGGTAGGGAGTTTGACTAGGTCAGGAAGATGTTTCGTGCCTGAAGGCTTAAGAAAGTCCAAGCCAACAGTGAGTGGACCATCATCTATAAAAAAGCCTATCACTGAATAAGAAGCCAAACAATTTTTAAAAAAGATGAAATTGCCAGAGTATTCAATATTAGACCAGTTAAAGAAAACCCCTGCTCAAATTTCCCTCTTATCTTTGCTGTTGCACTTCAAGGAACATCGTGATATTTTATTGAAGGTATTAAATGAAGCATATGTTCCAAGGGAGATTACAATCAACCAACTGGAGAAAATGGTTGGAAAAATCTTTGAGGTCAATCGAATCAGCTTTTCTGACGATGAATTGCTTGTTGAAGGTACCAGGCATAATCGGGACCTTTACATTATAGTGAAGTGTGAAGATTTCTACGTCACTCATGTTATGATTGATGGAGGTTCAGGTGCAAATATTTGTCCTATTTCTACTTTGCAAAAGTTGAATATTGATGTTGATAGGATCAGGCCCAACAATGTATGTGTTAGGGCTTTCGATGGTGCAAAATCAAATTCCATTGGCGAAATAGAACTAATGTTGACCATAAGGCCTATTGAGTTCGCCAAAGAGTTTCAAGTATTGAATGTAGAATCCTCTTACAATCTGTTGTTGGGAAGGCCGTGGATCCACAAGTCCAAGGCGGTTGCATCTACGCTGCACCAGATAATTAAGTTTGAGCATGACAGGCAAGAAGTAGTTATTCATGGTGAAGGAGATTTGTCAGCCTACAAAGATTCTCCCTTGTCTCTTATTGAAGCAAATAACGTAGAGGAGACGTTCGTCTATCAAATTTTTGATACAGTGCCAGTGAGTCGTATCCCTAAATGGCAGGCTATACCAGGACCGCAATTGTCTTCTGCTTCTATCATGATGGTGAGTGAACTTTGGAAATACGGATTTGAGCCAGGAAAGGGTTTGGGAGCATCTCTGCATGGTATAATTCATCCCATATGTCCGAGTGAGAACGTGGGCATGATTGGTCTGGGATTTGAGCCTACAGCTAAAGATCTGAAGAAAGCCAAGGGAAAGAAAAAGGAAATATGGTCACTCCCTCGCCCAATGCCACTACTCAGTGAATCATTTGTTAAGAGCGGTGTCACGAAGCATGTGGAATTTGAGGTTGAATTGGTTGATGACTTCCAGAACCTTTGTATTAAAGTTGATATGGTTGAAGTAGGAGAAGATACCAGTATGGCAGACGTGCAATTGATAGGTCCAGCTGTCCGGCTCAATAATTGGAAAGTCACTCCTCTCCCCGTCGGGAGGGAGTTTTGGTAGTTTATTTTATTTTTCTTTTTATTTATCCGAGTTATTTCAGGGTTGTAATTTGGATTTTATTTTGTTTATGTTATGTTGGTATCTATGTTTAAACCCTTCTATCTTTTATTTAATGAAATGCAATGTCCCTTTTGTTCTGTGTCTAATATATTTTGTTTTTCTTTCTTACACAGTTCTCTTTATGCTGATTCTAATGACATGACATGCATGCGGAATTTTTAGCCTGATCTTAAAATCCAAACTAATCAAGATGTAATGAAGCAAGAGGGGGACTATGATGAAGAAGAAGCACTAGAAGAAATAAGCAAAGAGTTGGAACAGTTTGAAGACAAACCGAATCCTAATTTGAATGAGATTAAGCCGATAAATCTAGGGGATCAAGAAGATGTTAGGGAAACTAAAATCAGTGTACATGTTTTGTCACAGCTAAAAGATGAAATAGTTCAAGCATTAATTGATTATAAGGATGTTTTTGCATGGTCTTATGATGATATGCCTGGTTTAAGCACTGAATTACTGGCTCACAAATTGTCAACTGATCCCGCATTCCCTCCTATCAAACATAAGTTGAGGAAGTTTAAAATGAATGTAACTATTAAAATTAAAGAGGAAATCATGAAACAACTTGAAGCCAAAGTAATTCGAGTGGCTCGCTATCCCATGTGGTTATCCAATGTTGTTCTCGTACCAAAGAAAGATGGCAAAATTTGAGTGTGTGTTCATTACCGTGATTTAAACAGAGCAAGTCTGAAAGATAATTTTCCACTACCCAACATCCACATTTTGCTAGACAACTGTGCTAAACAGGATGTTGCCTCTTTTGTGGATTGCTATGCCAGATATCACCAGATTATTATGGATGACGACGATGCAGAGAAGACGTCTTTTATCACACCATGGGGAACTTATTGTTACCGAGTGATATCATTCGGTTTGAAGAATGCTAGAGCAACATATATGAGAACCATGACCACTATGTTTTATGACATGATGCATAAGGAGATTGACGTCTACGTGGATGATGTGATTATTAAGTCAAAAAGTCAGGCCGACCATGTAAAAGATTTAAGAAAGTTCTTTGAAAGGCTTCGCAGGTATAATCTCAAACTCAACCCG
>NC_061112.1:104703116-104716224 GCF_002878395.1 Capsicum annuum
AACTGACCACAGAGTTTGCTCCATTCACTAGAGGCGGGGATCGAACTCCCGACCTCTTACTTAAGGGAACTCTAGTGGTTCTTCAATTCTTATTCATAAATAATGTAAGTAAATTTAATTGTTTATTTCTCTCTTTTACTTTTTTTTGGTTTAAATCACCCGGTGTCCGGTATCCGCTTTTTAGAAGTCCAATTATATTCGGATTCGCTCCACGTTGGGCCTCATTTGGGGGGGAGAACTCCTAACAGAGTATTTGTCCATATCCAGGGTCGAACCCTCGACCTCTGGGTAGGTTGGGACAGCCCCTTTCTGCTGTGCCACCACTGCTGTTGATATTTCTCTCTCTTACTTTAATTCTCAGTTTGTTCTTTCATCATTTGTGTTTTTTCTATTTCGATAGATTTTCTTCTTCCTCTTTGCATTTTTGTTCATTGTTTATTTCCTAATTTCTTTTTATTTTTGGTGCAACACTTCTAAGGAGGGAATAATGGAAGATGAGAAATAAAAAAGTTTCTTTATACTATGTCTCTATTTGCACGAAGGATCACCAAATTCAACTTTTGATGATCCCGCATAAAAGATAAATATATTTATTTTAATTTAAGATGCTTGAGTCACATAAAGTTAACCTATTATCTACAAAGAAAGAGATGAAACAGATAGAATTATCAAATTTTCATTGCCTCATTTTCTTATATTTCTTCTTAATGCATTATATAAACATAATTAAGTAGCTACAATCCTTAATAAGTTTTAATTAAGAAATTTAGACTATGTTATTAATGATCAACTATAGAACATATCAGCGCGGTTAAAACATGAGAAAAGACATAAAGTCACCCCTAAATTTATTCAACTTTTATAAAAAGACACTTAAACTATACGGGCGTTCTATGTCCCCCTAATCCATTGCGAATTAATATTATTACATCATTTCTGGATCAATCCCAATTTTTATAAGCAAGTGATAAATATCCCTCAACTATGGATTATCACGTGCTAATTAGTTAATATATATATATATATATATATTTAAATTTTTTGTCTTTTTATTCATTAGATAAAATAGATAATTTTTGATTAATGGCAAATCACAATTTGATGCCAAATCGTCGGCGAATGCTACCGGTGGCAAAGCAAATTGCCAAGACGTCGATCAAATTTCAGCAAGATTTGTGACGATTACACCACTAGAGGTTGTTCGCAATCCTCAGACGTATCTCCCTAAGAAATTTCAGCAGATTCTATCGGCAAAAACTCCGGCGAGCTACTGTCTCTGGACGTTGGCGAAGCTGCAGTGGGGCTAATGGCGGGGGACCAACGCCAAAATGGGCGTCGAATTACTGTGAGCACACCCGCCCAAGAAAAAAATGGTGGCTATCATACCGTTTCTTTTTACCTTTTAAAAAAATATATATTAAAAAATAAACATCGACCACGATAATATCCATCACAGTTACATTAATGGAGAAGAAGAGGAAGGGGAAATAAGACTTCACTGTTGAAGATGAAGCGAAGAAGAAAGAGAAAAAATAGAAAAGGAAGAAAAAAATAGTAAAATAGAAAAAGAAAAAAGTGGAAACATTTTTTATTACACGTGGTATTTTTCAATTAGCTAGTGCAATAATTTTTTTTCCTCATGCGCCTCCTCTTGCGTGTTAAAATAAATAGGCTGAAAATAGGTCAAAAGGAATTATTTTGAATGGTCTTAACTAATTTTGTGGAGGTAATTAGACGCCCACATAGTTTAAGTGTTTTTTGCAGTTTACAAGAATCAACTCGTTCAGGAGTAACTTTATGTCTTTTCTCTTAAAACATCTTTTCAGTATCATTATTTGTTCAAAAGTTAGTTTTGAAATATTTAAAAGGGATAACAACGACGAACAATCTTTGTCTAGCAAGAGGCTAATACCTAACCATAATTTCAATGCAAACATTCACATAGCAAATTTACATGATTACTGTCAAAGTCATAGTGTCAAATGTAACTTTACAAAAAAAATCATATCACTAAAGTTGTAATAGCAACAAATTTATATAGGAAGAGATAAATAGATGTATGCATGAATACCTGAAAGAGGTTTTGGTCTGCCAAAATTTCTTATGATATACAGAGATATTACGACAATTCGTGTATCATGACTTTTGTTTCGGTACATCGAATGATTAAACGCCAAAGAAATAAAGAGTGAAATATAAGAAAAAGAGTTTAATATAATCCATCTCTTTGTTGTTAAATTAAGTTCTTAAATTGAAAAGTGAAGGCATAGTTATAAGTTTTCTGCACCTTTTCATTTTACCATTGAAGTTACTCAGTTGTATTCAAATTGTCACCCAAATAATAGAAGCAATAACTTTGATGAATTGGTCATTACGTTAACTGTCTACGAAAGTGCGTAAAGTAGTCCAGAAAACTATGGGATCATGCATAACATTTCAGACCTTGCAACTTATTAACAAAACTAACAAGCCTCCTTTAAATATTCCAAAAATCCATCACCAAGAAACTTGGCACAAACTTACAGGCCTAACAAACCTAAAATTAAAGAGTAAATGAAGAAATCTAAAATCAAATAAAATCTAATCGCGGAGAAAAGCTTAAATGCCGAAAAATGCTCAAATTTCTCGAAAAAAAGATAATTATTTGATCTATTTACTCTTATTCTCGAAAAAGAATTATTACCTGAGCCTTATTACTCTTTCTCAGTGCATTGATGTTGCATAGAAAATTTTGTAAAGAATCAATTATGCCCTCAACTATATAATTTGTTGACAAATAAGCAATCACGTTGAAGCTCACTCTTTTAATCTACTAGTTTAGGTTTAAGCGCCTCGCGCGTGTACGTCACTTTGTTGAGTTCAAATAGTATACTAAATAGGATATTTGTTTAAATAATAAAGATGAACACAATAATTAAATTCAATATCTTTTGGAGAATTTATTTAATTAAACCTAATATTTACCAAAAAAATTTATCAAAGTCGATCGACATTCATCTACCACCTATAAACTGCAAACTGCAACAATATAATACGATGATAGAGACATCAAAACAATATAATTAAATCTAACCTTTACATAAAAAATTTCTCAAAGCCGTCTGACACTCATCTACCACCTGTAAACTATAATAAAATAATACGATAATAAAAATATCAAAATAATATAATTAAACTTTACCTTTACATAAAAAAAATTATCAAAATAAAAATATAAAAATAATACAATTAAATGTAAACTCCATCATCCTTTGGATAAAAAAAGTGGTATCATTGAAATATGACATGCAAATCACAAAAAAGTAAATATAAACCATGCAAATAACAGCTTAAGTTCTTTCTTTTTCCGCTGCTTGATTTATTTATGCTAGGGATATTGTTGGCCTAACTTGATCATGACAAACTCAACCTTACAAATGAGACACATTAGTCAGAGGCCAATTATTATGAAAATAACCCTTCGTCCAAATGAAAGCTTCTTTTCCTTTTAAAATATCGTTAACGTGTATCTCTAATATTTATATAAAAGTATTTCCTTAGTATAATCCTATTTTAGGAGTATTTTTTTATCTTATTTTAGGAGTATTTTTCTAATTGATCATTACAAAGGAAAATATTAATTGATTTTCCTTCCATATATTTTAGGAGTTCCATATATTTTAGGAATCTAATTATGAATATAATAAAAATAATTAAATAATAATAAATTAAAAAAATAGTGAAAAGACAATTTTGTCTAAAGAAGGTCTTTGAATGAGGGACAAAAAGTTCAAATCACTTTTCTAAGAGGCTTCACACTTTTAATATACTAGTTTAACCTCACGTGTCTCGCACGTGTAACATTTGATTATTTAAAATTAAATGATTTTGTATCCTTCACACTTTAATATATTAATGTAAACATAAACATATATTTTAGTGTAAGCACATATATATTTTACAACCAAAAGTTTTAAGTGATTGATGGATCATCACTTTTGTGTTTGTCATGAAGTATCTTTTTCCCTTGCTGCTAGGAGAGAGACATTAATTTGAATAATAATAATAACAACAATATTTTCATCTTCTCCTTAATTATTGTTTGAACTTGACATACACTTGTTAATTGTATAGCTTAAATAGTTCTATAATTTGATTTTATGTGGATGAGTTTAATGATGATGGTAATAAGAGAATTTATATCGTATTAAAAAAATAAGTAATTAATTGAAAGATAGCATAATACATAAATATGACCCTAAACTTGACACCAAATTATAACTTTGAACTTAAACTTTGATAGTGCATAAATAGGACCTTTAACTATTCAAAATCTGAACAAATATGACCTTCGATTTGCAACCCCATGCGTGAGTATCACTTGTGCCTACGTAGAAAGGTAATCCAATCACAGGATGTCACATCATTAAAAGAGCTGACTTGGAGGGACTTTTGGTCGGAGGTCATATTTGTGCAGTTTTGAATAGTTAAAGGTCACATTTGCCTTTCATCTGAAAGGACGTCGTTTTATTTTTTGTGTTAAAAAGGTGTCGTTATTATTATTATTATTATTATTATTATTATTATTATTATTTTATTTATTTCTATCGTTTTGCTTTTTGTGTTAAAACGACGTCTTTGTATTATTATTATTATTATTATTATTATTTTTATTTATTTCTATAGCAGCAACACCTAGCTTTTTTTTTTTATTAAAATAAAAGAACAACCATTAGCAAGGATTGAACCCGCGCAGTAGTCTGAAGGAAGCACCCAGGAAGAGCAAATAACACCACTGGGCTATCTAAGTGCCTTGTTTCATGTTGTTCAACATTAATATACGTACATAAATATAGATTTTCTATCTTATATATACAACGTAATTTTTTACCGAGGGGGCTCGGGTGAACCCCATGGAAACCATGTAGGTCCACCCCTGCGTTAATTTAATAACGTTTTAATAATGTTATTTTAATAACGTTAATTTGATAACGTTAATTTAATATACTACTACTACTTTCCTTAATAACGTTAATTTAATAACGTTTTACTAAAACTATAATTTTTTATTATTAGTATAGTTTCATCTTTAATTTAATATTTAAATAAATTATATTTAGATATATTATATAACTTAAATTCGCCCTCTGCTTTATAATATATATAGATACCCGCGTGATTTTTTCGTATGAGGCTGACCCACCTAATTAATAAATCTTCAATATTGCTCTTTTTCCGCAATGACAAAAGAAATTAGATGTCATTTTCATCTTTGAGCAGAAAATAATGAAAAAATAATAGTGAAAAGTCATTTAAATATATGGCATTATAGTCATTTTACCAGTTTTTTTTACTGTTGAAATGCTTTGATTTTAAGTTGGACGGGCCCAGTTTTGCGTGTTGAACACGCGTTTTGCCACGTAGGATCGGGAGTCATATTTGTGCAGTTTTGAATAGTTAAAGGTCATATTTGTGCATTGTCAAAGTTTAAGGTCAAAGTTATAATTCGGTGTCAAGTTTAGGGTCATATTTATGTATTATGCCTTGAAAGATTGAAAGATCAACTTTGTATGTGCATGCATTTTAACCTATCATCTTTTTACTTTCAAATCTTCTCACTTTATATAAATATAAATAGTACTCCTTTTGGTTAATTATAACAAAATTGGTGTCCAAAAATATCTCTTTCTTATTTTTATATTATAATTCTGAAATTCATTGTATAATCAAAGTATTTTTAGGCATAAATTTATTTATCCTAGTTTTAATAAATATCAGTAATGATTAAATATATTTATATTTAATTTTAAATGTTAACTCATAAATCAAGGAAACAAATAGGAAGATCATAATAAATTCAATTGGAGTTGGTACCTTTAAGAGAGAAGCCAACAACCTCCAATTTTCTTAATTCTCTCCCTCCCTGCATCGATCACGTCTGGTTTAGTTCTCGCCTTATCCTTGGGGTAAGTAATCAACCTCCCTTGTTTTTTCATAATACATGTTTAAAAACTTTCAACTCTCGTCTTTGATCCTTTTGTGCAAAAATAATGCATAAACTAAAACAACATGCAAAAAAGAGTATTGATTTTCTTAAGACACAACAAACATAGGACTTCAATCATTTAACATGTCCGTGCATAAAATTGAATTTGACACAAGATTACTATAGTGTTTCATTCCAAATCATTGTCTCTATCAGACGAGCCAAGATAACGTACGAAGTACTTTATGAGATGGGGAGATTACTTTACCTGAATAGATGGTTCTCATTCACAAATACTATCTCCGTGTTTTAATTTCCCTCCCACGAATGCCTTCAAACTCATACGAAGATACCAAGTATATCGATCTACAAAAAAATACTAAGTATGCATTCAATGAAAAAATAAGGATCGAAAAATGACGTTGCATTCAAGTTTTTTTATACAAAAATAATAAAGAAAAGAACAAAACCTTATATGAATATGCATGTGAGGAATTTCATACCTTTAGGCTTTTAGGTATTTCTCCGGTAAAGAATCAAAGAGTGAATGAATAAAACTTTATCTTTTAAGCCAATTAATAAGTTTGCTCACGATGTAAATACAATATAAAAAATAAAGAAAACATCAAAAAAGAAGAAGAAAACATACCTAACATATGTGCTTTAGAGTGAGATGCCTGAATTTGGTGTGAAAACATCTCTATCGTGTATTTATATACTTTACTTAGAAGTCCTTGATTATTAGTTGTTCATAGATTCTTATCATATATATATCTTTAATTTAGACCCCTTGTATTCGGAGGACTTTTTTAAAGGATTCCTTAATAATTATAATTCTCCTATAATATTATTATTCTTTTTTTTTATATTTAAAATTAAAAAATAGTGAAAAGACGATTTTGTCTTAAGTAAATATCTTTAATGAAGGACAAAAAGTTCAAACTACATTTGTTAGGCCATTCACACTTTTAATATATTATAGATATATCTATATCTATATCTATAATTTATAATATATTAAAAGTGTGAAGACCCTTAGAAAAGTGATTTGAACTTTTTGACCTTCATTAAAAATCTCTACTTTAGACAAAATTATCTTTTTTACTATTTTTTCTATATTTAATAGCTTGAAATTAACTAAAATTATAAGAGAAGAAAAAGAAATTAGTGTAACAAAAAGGACAAAAATCATACAACTAAAAGGAAAGAAACATACAACTAAAAGGAAAGAAAGATCACATCAGGAAGAGAAGAAAAATCTTACGCAAAAGGAATAAAAAGAAAACAAGAAAAGTAAACAATATCAAATTTTGTCGAATTTCTTTATTTAAATCATAATAACATATTTTAAAAATTAAGAATTACATATGATATGAAAAAAATTATAAGGTAAAAATATTAGAAGATAATAACTACAGAGTCCTAAAATATATGATTAAAAAAAAAAAATAAGGATTACCACAAAAGGTACTATCTAAACTTGGAAAGAATAAAAAGTTGATTAAAAAATTTATGCGTTCAATATGTTCAATTTTATTTCATCTAGAATTTTTAATCCATGTATATTTATTACGTGCTTTGGGTGAACATACTTTGTTTTTTATTTTAGGTTATTCTTGGTTGTTTGATTTGGAATTTTTGTTTCTTTCAAAAATTATATTATATTATTTGATTTGTTTTGTATCGATTTTGTAGGTATCTTGAAGACGAATGATGATGATAATGTCCACATGATTGATGAACAAAAATTTAAAGGTAAATTGATTTTAAATATCTTCTTTGTAAGACTTATAATATGTAATAGATAAAAAATTGTAATTGATCTGAACAAGCACGTGTACTAAACTAGGTGTGAAGATATTAGAAATATCATTTGAAATTTTTGCCCTTCATTAAAAGTCTGTGTTTTAGATAAAATTGTCTTTTCACTATTTTTCTAATATTAAGATTTTGAAAATTAATTAAATAATTATAGTAAACATTTCCTTATTAGATATCTTTTTCATTAGTTTAATAATTCTAAATCAACTAAAGTTGATTTTAAGAAGATTTAAAAAATCTAAAAAAAATATAAGAAATATCAAATTTGTAAAAGATTTAAGTAAGTAATCAAAGATGTTCTAAAGATTTAACTTTAAAAATAAAGAAAGATTTTAAATATAAAAAAAATATAAAAAAAAATTAGTCGTACTACAAATATGGTTCAAATCGATGCATCTCTCTTAATTTTTAGCAACAAGGAAAAGAGGTACAACATAACAAAAGCAAAATGACGATTGATTAACCACTTGAAACCTTTGGTGGTAAAATATATATGCTTACAGTAAAATATATGTTATGTTTACATTATTTTATTAAAGTGTGAAGGATCTTTTAAGAGTAATTTGAACTTTTTGCACTTCGTTAAAAATCTTAGCAATAGATAAAATTATCTAATTTTAAATAATTAAAAGTTACACTTGCGAGACACGTACGGCTAAACTAGTATATCTATAATCTATAATCTGTACTATATTAAAAGTGTGAAAATCCTTATAAAAGTAATTTAAACTTTTTGTTCTTCATTAAAAGTCTCTGCAATAGATAAAATTATCTTTTCACCATTTTTTAATTATTTTTATGATATTAAATATTTAAATAAAGAAGGTTTTCTTATTATGTTTAAATTTTTAATTTTATGGTAACTTTTTTCTTACGTCTAAAAAAAATAGGCAAAAGTCCTAATATGTTTCTTTGGAGCTTTTGTTTGGATCAAATACAATACTTTCAAAAATATTACTATATAATAATATAAGTATCTATCAAGCTAAGAATATTAATTGAAAAGAATTTCCTAACTTAGGAGTTACTACCTAAGTAGTCTAGGTAGAAATCCTAATTTATATTTGGGTAAATTTTTCATGCCTCAACGCGAGTTAGAAAGAAAATTAAATACTAACATAAATAATTTACTTAGCAAAAAATTAAAATATTATTATAAATAATTTTTTACCATAATTATTTTTTTACTTTTCCCCAAAAATAAAGAAAAAATTTCATATTTAGGTAAAAAAAAAAGTTTTGAACGTCTATAAATTGAACAATTTTTCTTCTACAACACATAATAGCATAACAAATTATTTTGTATGGTTGTAAGTAGTTTTGTTATTGAGTTTCCAACTTATTTTTTTGGTTTAATATTCAGGTTTCAGATTTCTTTTTCTGTAATGCTGTTGTTATTGATCAAGAATAACAAAATATCTTCTTATGTTTATAAGTAACTTTCGTTATTAACACTACAAAAAAGTGCAGAATTAACAATAATTTTTTAGCAACAATAATAATCTTGTTGCTAAATATCAATAAATGACAACGACTTTATTTAGTTGTTGCTATAGAATAAAGCTTTTAGCCATAATTTTTTTTTGTTGCCAAATGTATTAATCTTGTTGCTATAAACTCTGAATTAATAAATAAATTTAAATATAAACACATTGGCAACAATATATTTTTATTGTTGCAAAAATATATTGTCGCAAAAATTATTTTTTGGGGAGAAAAATACTTAAATTTCTCTACAACTTCGATGAATTTGTTGAAAAGAAATAAAGAACTATACCTCTTTCTCAAATTTTAGTAAAAAACAGAAGCGGAAAAAAACATTCCTCATTTTTCTTCTCACTTTACTTATTTTTTCCTCTTTTCATTCACTCAATTTAGGTTTTCTATTCACCATTCTCCTTCCCAATAGAGAGCTTTTGAAATCAATAAACTCTTATACTATTTGTAATTGTCCATCAACATGTCGATTAGAGCTTTGAATTATGTAACCGAAACTGAAATGCTAAACTCGAAAGAGTAAAAATTAAGCAAATTGTTGGCTAGGTAATTTCGTTGGAGTTTGTTTGTCTATGTTTGCTTCTGTATTGATTTTACATATCACTCAAATAAATGGTCACTGCAAATGTGGTGTGAGAAAGCATCAAGTGCTTGTTTCATGGTATCTTCAGTGTTAACTTGCTTTAGCTTTGGTTGTATACTTTCTTATAAATGCTTTTTCTTAGTCTTTTTTGGAGTAAAATTTTCAAATAGCCACTTAACTTTTTGACTATTGGCAAAGTCACTTATCTTATTTTTGTAACAATAACATTCAGCTAGATTTAGGATATATTTTTTGGGCTAAAATTTTTCTTTTTGGATGTTTAGTATGTTTCCAGATAATGTAGAGATAGGCTATAAAACATCTAGTCTAGGATATAAGGAAAGAAAAAATAATCCTAAGAATCCATATGTTAATCAAATAGTTTGACTTTGCGTTGGGATTTCATTGTCATTTATCATGCTTGCTTACTTTGTTCTGAACTTTTTTTTCTTGAGCCAAGGATTTTTTGGAAATAGCCTATCTTCACAAGATAATGATAAGGTCTACGTGCACTTTATTCACTCCATACTTCACTTTATGTGACTACATATGGAATGTTGATAGTTTTTCCAGAATGAACAGATAGGAACGTGAGGATGAGCTAAATAGGGTAATCATGTTTTTTTTTTCCTAGTTATCTGCTTGAGACTATTATCTCCTTGAATTCATCCCTTGTTAAAAATTGCCTTAGGAACTTACCTATGAACGTTTTAAATTAGTTTGACTTTTTGTATGCTTTTTCTATGTTCTTTAATTATTCACTTAAGCTTATTAGTTATCTCTTTATTGTCTTCTAAGTGTCTTTAGTTGTTAATTTAGGCAACTAGTCCTCAAACTTGAAGCCAACATGGTGGAGGAAGCTTGAAATCTATGAAAGATAGACCCAGCTAGCAGGACAAAGATGCATCAGAAGGCTCAGCTTTGAAGACTCAGGGCCTGAGGGAAAGATAACAACAGGTATCCATCTATTTATTTCTGCATATTTCTTGTTTTAGGATTTTTTTTGTGTTCCTATTTAGATACAGTTATCATTAGTATGAATTGTCTAACTTGGGGCAAAGGTTAAAACCTAAAGATAATATGTTGTAGTTTATCAAAATTTCTTTTAGTGTGAATTCTTCATGCAGCATGAGAGGATCTAACAAGTACATTCATCAATTAAAAGTTAATGTTGGTGCATTCTGTTCTTTCTGAAATTGTTGTTTGACTAGCTGCTAAGATTAAAGGTGAATCAGTTCTTTGTTCTTCCAATTAATTTTTTTGAACGTGTAACATATGTTTCTTTGATAGGCTCAAATTGGTTTTGATGCCATTAGAAGCAGTCATATTTATAAATAATCTTGAATGATGGTTAATTGATCTCGACTTATTTTCTCATTACCTATAGTTTAAAACTTTTATTTATCATGGCTTTTATAACTTTCTGAATTCTTATATCGAAGAGAAGTGTCGAAACAAATGGGTGGACTGTGGAGAAAGCGATGGTTTGTTTTGAACGAGAAAACTGAAAAGGTCATTGAGTGACATGCTCATCACTTTTTACATGATAGAGATAAATTATTCTATCTATCTCCACAAGATAGTGATAAGGTCTGTATATATTTTATTCTCTTCAGACTTCACTTTGTCGGACCATGCTTGATATGTTAATATCTACATAAGCATGTGCTTACTTCACTTTATATCCTTTTCTTTTGGTAGGACAAACATGTGCAAATCAAACACAATTGGCTATGTGATACCACAGTGCACAAGTTGAAAGAATATTTGTCGTGTTTCCAAGAGAATAGATTAAGATTTTATTGCATTGGATATGATACAATATCTTAGCTTCTTTTGTAAATAAAATTATACTTCTAGGAATCACATGTATTTGAAACTTGATCTATACATGTATATGATATGTTAATTTCTTTGCATTTAACATTTTGTTCATTTAAAATTTATAACTTTTATGGAAGTTCATTGAATTATTTAGAAGGAAATTGAATTTTGTAATTAACAATTCAAAATATTGTTACGAAATGTAAAAGCACCTAACAATGACAACAAATACTACTATTGACCAAAAAAAATTATTTATTGCAACAAAAATATTTTGTTGCTAAATAGTTTCTCAAGCTGCAAGTACGTGACTTTTTGTCAACAAAACATAATTTATTTGCAACAATAGTTTTTGTTGCATTAAGTTGGCTTTTCGCAATTATATTTTGGGTTGTTGCCAAAACTTTTCGCATCAGTAACTTACTGTAACAACATGCAACAACTTTTTTATTGTTGCCAAAAGTACTTTTTGCAACAATATCTAATATATGGCAACAAAATTTTTTGTTGGCAAATGCCTTCTTTCTTGTAGTGTGAATCTCCAACATAACTTCGTGGTTTTCGATTTCAGATTTTTTTTTTCTATTACATTAAATTTCTTGATAGTGAATAACAAATGTCCTTTCATGTTTGTAAGTATAGTTTCGATCGAGATTTATTTCATATGCCAATCTGAAACTCATAATATTGTTAAAGGGAACAAGATTATTGTATATTTTAAGTTGAAAATCCTGTGATGAGTAAAACAGTGCAAATATATTTTTTTGGTCAATGAAACTATAAATTTAAAATATACAGTTAAATTAAAAAATTAATATACACATGAGAGTAAATACAAAATTATTTTAAAAATAAAATTTACCGGTAAATATAAGGGGATGTCAATGTATTTCACATTGTCACTACCTTATTTATATCTTAGATATTATATATACTATATAATTAACTAAATAAATTTTTCATCTTTACATGTTCAAAAAATGTATTCATTTTTATTATTTAAACAAGTATCATATTTAGTGTAGCGTTTATATTTATTAAAGTGAGATACATGCGTGAGACACGTATGCCTAAACTAGTAGAAATGTAAAAGAATAGAATAACAACTTGCTAAAAGAACACTTCACATGATCGATTGAAATATTAAAGAGGGACAAACTTTCATTAAAAATTTTTTTACAAGAGGTCAGTTTTATTTGTATGAGTTGTCTCAAAATGCCACAGCTTATATTAAGTTGGAATACTATTTGCAAACGTAAGACACAACGTGGATTAGCCTGAACGAAAATATACACAAAACACATAAATATCAGGGGATCTTTCAAAGCAAAACCCACCTTCCATTAACATATTTTACATAATTACTATTTATAGTTATTGTATTCTATTTATATCCTCTGTATTCGATTTTACAGATA
>NC_061112.1:104719224-104755409 GCF_002878395.1 Capsicum annuum
TAAGTATATAGTATTATATATATATATAATATTAAAAGTGTGAAGACCCTTAGAAAAGTGATTTAAACTGTTTACCCTTCATTAAAAGATTCTTCTTTAGACAAAACCATTTTTTTACTATTTTTATTAATTTATTGTTTAATTATTTTTTATTATGCTAACTAGACTTCCTAAAATATACAAGACTCCTAAAATATATGGTAAGAGAATTAATTAACATTTTTCTTTCTACCGTTCAGTTAGAAAAATACTCCTAAAATAGGACTCTTAAGGAAATACTTCTATAAGTATTGAGATTTACATTAAACTAGAGAACAAATCGATTTGCCTATTGGGAGAATATGATTGATGCACATCTAACTTGATTCGATTGCATGTCTAGATTGGTGGATGCTTGATTTTCTAATCCTCAACTTCTTTACTATTTTTGTCAGCATAATAGAATTTAATATGTGTGTGTATATGTATCTTCTTTGTTTTCATTCAAAATCATTCTTTAGGATCAAATTTTCACTCAGACAAGAATTAGTTGGATCAAAATTAAAATTTTGTGATCACTATTATATTTTTTTTTATAGTTTACAGGTCGTAAATGAATGTCGGTTGGCTTTGAAGATTTTCTTGTGTAAAGGTTATGTTTAATTGTATTGTTTTGATATGTTTATTATCTTATTGTTTTATTTTAATTTACAGATGCTAGATGAATGTGAGCCGACTTTAATTTTTTTTAAGGTAAAGGTTAGGTTTAATTGTATTATCGTAATATCTCTATTAGTTTGTTATTTTGTGGTAGTTTACAATTCGTAGATGAATCTTGATTGGCTTTGAAATAATTTTGTGTGTAAAATTTAAGTTTAACTGTATCATTTTGATATCACTTTTATCGTATTATTTTGTTGCAGTTTACAGGTGATAGATAAATTTTGGTCGGCTTTGAGGAATTTTTTTATGTAAAGATTAGGTTTAGTTGTATTATTTTGATATCTCTATTATCGTATTAGATGAGTGTCAGACGACTTTGAGAAAATTTATGTGTGTAAAGATTAGATTTAATTGTATTATTTTGATGTCTCTACCGTTGTATTGTTTAGTTATAATTTATAGAGGGTAGATGAATGCCGATCGACTTTTAAAAATATTTTTGGTAAAGATTATGTTTAATAAATAAATTCTCCATCCTTACATACTCAAAAGATATTAAATTTAAGAAAAATGGTCAAAAGACCGCCCAACCTTTACCCCAAATCCCAACAACACACTTATACTTTGCGAGAGTCCTATGACCCCTTGAACTATTTTAAAGTGGAATTATTACCCCCCAAAACTGACAACCAGTCATTTTGGATAAGGTGTGATGCACGCGCCAACAACATTTTGACACGTGTTTTTTTGTTTAAAATTAATTTTTATTTACTTTCTTTTCCATTTTTATCATTTTTCATCATTTTTTCACTATTTTTTTTGCACCATTACTTTTCATCTCGTTTTCTTTTCAAACTTTACTATTCCTACTTCTATGCAAATAATTTTTCGATGACCTTGAAGTGGAAAATAATGAACAATACCGAATTTGAAATTTTCAATCATCTTGAAGTCAAAAATAATAAACAACATCAAATTTAAAAATTTTCGACAACCTTGAAGTGGGAAACAATGACCATATAATTATTAAATTTTCGACGATCTTAAATTCGAAAACAACGAATAATACCGATTTTAAAATTTTCAACGACCTTGAAGCCGGAAACAATGAACAATACGGAATTTAAAATTTTTCGATGACCTTAAAGTTGGGAAGTCGATGGTTAGTGCTTGTTAATCCATAAAGTTATGCAATTTAACTTGATGTCATTGTAGAAGTGAGAGATTTGACCTGCAAATTTCATATCATTTCAATCCATCTTCTTGATTAAATAATTTGTATATTTTTTCTACCACTTCAAATATAGTCATACTCTTTCTGTATACTTCATTCTTAATTTCAAAATTTAATTCATAACATGGATCCAGAGAAATAATAAAAATAGTGTCTTATAAAAAAAATTAATCATAATATATAATATGGTTTCCAAAAAGTTGCATTATTTTTTTTTTTTTATATATATATATAGAAGTTGTTTACTTTATGTTATAGAAATGAAATCAAATTACATGTGAACCTAAAATTTTAAAAAAGTAAATAGCATGTAAAATCAAGGTAACTTTTGATTTCGTCATTTAGTGGCAACATACTTGTTCCATTTGATCTTCTAACTAAAAAAATTCAACTTAAAAAAGAAACACAAAGAATTATTTAAAAGAGAAAATTTATTGTTAATTATTGATTTTGTATACTTCATATATAATCTTTAAATTTAATAACTAAAAAAACAAAAAGAGAAAAGAATAATAAAGAATACTAAAGCCAAACCTGATTTTTTTCTACGGCAAATATTGTATCTAATCTAAATCAAAATAAACAATGTTTGTGCCGCATGTTTATTGATTCAAAATAAATAATTAATGTATTATAGGAATGTAGGAGTCATATATTGGGGATTTGGGGTTAAATTAGGATGGTGGATTTTGGGTAGAATTAGGATTAGTTGAGGGTTTTGTCTATATTTAGGAATTTTACTTCTCATATATTTATTATAGTAAATATTTAATATTATAATGAATAATGGTGAAAAGATGATTTTATCTAAAACGAAGTCTTTTAATAAAGGGCAAAAGTTCGATTCACTTTTCTAAAAGTTTTCACACTTTTAATATTATACTAGTTTAGTCGCACGTGTCTCGCGCGTGTAGCGTTTGATTATTTAAAATGAAATAATTTTATCCATTGCAGAGATTTTATCTAACGTTTTTATATTTATTCTTAAATTTTTAAATCTTCTTAAAATCAAATTTTGTTGATTTAGAATTTTTAAACTAATAGAAAAAGAATTAGTTGTCATTAATTCTGATACTTCTAATAAGAAAAGGTTTACCATAAATATATTTAGTAAATATTCAACTCTTATATATTAGGAAAAATAGTGAAAAGACGATTTTATCTAAAATATAAACTTTTAATGGAGGGCAAAAAGTTCAAACACTATTTCTAAATGCCCTTCACATTTTTAATATATATATATATATATATATATATATATATATATATATATATTCAGTATAAATATATTATAAATAACCCAAATCTTACGATTTACGTCCGTAAATTCATGTCTTGTGGTATTGTTGTGGAAATTATTAGAATTTGTAGTCTTAGACTTGTATTAGTGTGTTTGATGGATAACATTGGGAGAAGCAACAACTTTTCATATTCTTGTGGTATTGCTACTTTCCATATTCTTTTAATTCTTATATAATAAGCAACACATGTGCTGCTTGAGGTGTATGTATCATCAACATGCTTGTATCATTGACATGCTTGGTTGGTATTTCATGAGGGATTGACATAGATGTACAACATTTCAAAACTAGTCATGACAAAAGAATATAATGTTCGCTTTATTCTTCAAAATTGAAATAAAAATTCGACATAACCAAATCGAATTCGTAGAAACTAAATCAAACCCTTTGATTTGGTTACGGTTATCATTTTTGTCAATCCGAAAACTAAAAAATCGAACCAATATTACACAATCAAATCGAACGCCCACCCTAGTCATGTAGTTTGGTAATTAATAATCAAGGCCATATTATGATAAAAAATGCAATTTTTATCTCTTAATTATCGGTTGTAGAAGGGTTTATGTGAAATTTATAAAGGTGTTACACAACAATATCATGACTCAATTAGGAGGTTGTTGCCGTCAATAAAACTTATAATTTAGTAAAAAACAATTTAGATGCTAATCTCATGTTAACATAATACTCCCTCCATCTCAAATTATTCATTCCAAATTTTCTAATTTGATTTCCCATTTTATTGTCTTTTTTCATTAATCAAGATGAAATTTTTTTTTTTTTTACCCTTTGCATTAATTACTTTTTCTTCAAATTAAAATGTAAACATTATTTAATAGAGGTATTATGGTAAACTATGCATGTTATTAATTATTTTTCTTAATCAATGTATCATCTCAATTTGGAATGGAGGTAGTACTAAACTAATTACTGTGAAAGTGAAGATTTCAGCTTCAAGATGATCAGACCATTAATAGGCTACAATAATATTTTGGTACGCGCGATGAGATAAATAAAATTATTTAATGAAATCATTTTATCTCATCTTCTATATGAGATAGTAATCTCACAGTTTTAACACAAATGGTGGGATAGGATCAGGGGTGGATCTACGGTAGCGGATGGGGTTCTCGAGAACCCCCACCCGTTAACGTAAGGTTTATAATTACATTAGAAAAATTTTCAATAGAAATCCACTACAAAAGTAATGGGATAGCTTAGTGGTAGGAGGGGCATACTTGAGATTAGGGGTGTACATAGAGTCGGGTTGGTTTGATTTTTATTAAAAAAATAAATAAATCAATCATGTCGGTTTATTAAAATTATAAACCAAATCAAACCAACATAAAATTAATTTTTTCGGTTTAGGTTTTAGTCGGTTCTTTCAATTTTTTATTTTTTTTAATAATCTTTAATTTTTACAATTATATTGTGATTGAAGATTAGATCAAATATGTTTTGAAGACTAGATCAAATATGTTTTTACTCATGTGCTAATGAAAAACTATAATTATGAAACAATGAGGAGCGAAATTTTTTTTTGAAACTAAAAAGTAAGATGAAGAGTGAAAAATTTAGGTTTTAAGCTTATATTGGGTTTTAGATAATTTAATTAGCAATTAATGGACAAATATTACAACTTAAAGGCCCAAATTTGAATATATATCTATATCTACTTTTAAAATATTGAAAATTACTAAAACTAGTTGAAAAAGTATTTAAAAGTAGATTACAATTATTATTTTATGTATAGAAAGTTAATTTATATATATATATATATATATATATATATATGTCGGTTTGATTCGGGTTCGGTTTGTCTTTTTTTGGTTAACACCAAACCAAACCAAGAATGGTTGGTTTTTTCCTAACGCCAAATCAATCAAACCAAATCATAAGTTGGTCTTTTTTATCGGTTTGATTTGGTTCGTCGGTTTGGTTTGACTTGACGATTTGGTCTGTACACCCCTATTTGAGATGCGTGCCATGCTGCTGATAATTGTGAGTTCGAACCCCTGTGGGGGGTCCTTTTTTTTCCATTTTAATTTTTTCCAACTTTATTTATTTTATTGGGAACCCACAAGTTTGAAATTCTGGATCCGCTTCTAGATAGGATAATCTCAATATCAACTAACACTCCAAAATAAATATGGATAAAGTTGATTCTAAATTTTATTCCGGAAATATTGATGATTAAATCTTTGAAGTTTTTGAAAGATTTAAAGGTCGTGCTGTCTTTGAATTTCAATAAATTAAATAAAATTAATAAACCTTTAAAACAAGTGGAAAAATATCATATGCTTGGCTTTGTTCAGCAATTTTGGAATCAGATAATGTTTTATTTTTTTGCTTAACATAGAGCTTATTATAAGGATAATAAGGAAGCGTGGATTATTTGAGTTTTAATTCAATATTTTTCTGTTAAAAACATGAATTATTATTTAATACTCACTACAATATACTCACACCTCCCAATAATTTTGAAGCTTCCTATTTGGGTAGCTCATTCTCATCAATTGAGTATAGGAACTACATGTGCTTGCGGTGTCCATATACTCAATTAATACTCTCTTATACTAGATTGATACATTTTTAGAATGCATGTAAAAACTATATAAATTAGTATAAAATATGTATCTAAATAATAATTGTAGTTAAAAATTGTATAAAATATGTATAAAAATGTTATGATTATTATATAGAATATGTATATGTATAATATTGTCACAATTATAAATGTTACGCTTAATGAAGGATGAAAAGATTCGCACCAATAATTGCTAAAGATGATTGTTGCTCTTAAGTAATCATGAGTTGATCACAATCTTGATCAGAAGTAATTCATTCATTTTCACTTTTCTAATTTAAAAAAAATCAAAAAAGTAATTTATCATTTAATACTTATTTTACTTTTACTATTAAGTACTATTAGTTTGCAGTGCATTTTGCATTTTTTTTAAATTTTTTTTTAGATATGTGCTATGTCAATTACTGGACAAGTAAAGTGTGAAGAAAGGAGTAATAAATAATGCCAATGCTGGAGTTGCTGAAGATTAAATAAATACTTAACCCTTTACTTTGCAGCTTCTCTGGAGACGATATATTTCTTTTTAGCTGAAAGTACACTGCTTTCATTTTCATGCAAGCAAAATAAAATTTGGAGTGTGCAACCTACACGTATAATATTGGAACAAAATAAAAAAGAAAATTATAAATAAGGGTGCGGCCATCGCTTAGTGGCTATTTACTGGTTTTTTAAATTTAGGTGCTAGTTTTGAGGAATTATTTTAGTTTTTGGTGTTATTTTTGTGCTTTCCCCTTTCCAGTAACTGTGAAAACCCAATATTACATTGGGCCGAACACCATCGTAATTGGATTCAAGTATCAAATATTACTATCTTGTTTGGTACGTGAAATAAGGATAATTATAAGTTTTTGCTGGAATCACCCCTAATTTAAGATGATTTTAATTTTGCGAAAAAGACACCAACTGGTCATTTTTAAAATAAATGATCAGCATTTGATAATTTGCTAAATAATGGTCAGTCGGTCAAATTATTACTATTTAATAGTCATTGGGCTACTTTGACTCTCTCCTTCCTTCTTGAGTCATTTCGGTCCACTTTTTAAAAGGTTGTTATTATTATTATTATTTTCTGATTTTATTTCATTCATCTAAAAATAAATGACCCATTTTTGTGCTATTGGACATGGATTTATCAGTCGGTCCAAACTAATTCCAAAAAAAGCCAACCAGGACTGTATCAATGTGATATTATGGATTGTATCAACGTGGTATAAGAAGTATATTAATATGGTACAAGGACTGTATCAACATTGTATAAGGATTGTATCAATATGATATAGAAATTGTATTAATATGGTATATATACTATATAGAATGTGTATAGAAACTATATAGTAGTTGTATAATGTGCATATATACGATGTATATATAAAAACTGTATCATTGTTGTATAAATTACGTATATGTATAAGATGTGTAAAAATAAAAATATAATTATTGTATAAAATATGTATTTAAATTATTATTGCAGCTAAAGATTGTATAAAATATTTGTAAAATTATATAATTGTTGTATATAATATATTTGTTTTTTGTATATGATATGCATAAAAATTGTATCATTATTGTATAGACTATGTATAAGTTATAAGATGTGTGTCTTTATGCTGTTAAAGAAAGAAAATAAAAAAAATATACATGTTAGGATAATTATAGTGTTATACGTACTAAAGTAATTAACATTAGAAATTAAATAATAAATTAAGAAAAAGACAAAAAAAAAAGAAGGAGGCAGTAGCGGACGGCGAAAAGGCCAAAATGAATATCTTCGGGAATTGCCAAATCAATGTCTATTTTGATGGAAATAATTTTGGCGAAGTGACATTTGTGTTCTTTCAAAAAAAGGACATGGTCTGACCCTTTTCAAAATAATTGGCCTATGTTTGGGCCATTGGACATTCATGGCCAGTCGGCCCAAACAAATTTCATACTATGGTCATTTTATAATTTGGGTCATTTTGGCCATATTATTCAGAAATAATTCATATACCATATTGATACAATCCATATATCATACTGATAAAATTCGTTAAAAAAATAAAAAATAAAGCAGCAAATTTATTGGTAAAAAATGTATCATTATTATATAAAATATATATTTTTCAATATGATGTGCATAAAATTTGTATCATTGTGTATAATAGATGGATAGATGGATGGATGGATAGATGGATGCATATAGAAATTGTATCTTTATTGTATAAAATACATATTTGTATCAAATTTGTGTCAGTATTGTATAAAACTGCCAACAAATGGCTAAAAAATGAAATTAAAATTCAATGATCATTTTCATGTCAATGCTTTCATTTTAAGTGTTATTTATGTCCTTTCCCTCTTAAATTTTGACCTCAAATATGATGACCCTTAGTTTTTTGTCTTTTCTATTCATTTTCCCTCTTAAATTTTGACCTCAAATATGATGGCCCTTAGTTTTTTGTCTTTTCTATTCATTTAATTAAAATTCGTGGGTCAATGTACCTTTATCTATGATCTAATTTTATAAGGCATAAGTATAGAGAATTTTTGCTTTGTCAGATATAAGTTTTGCACGAATGAATTTATATAGCAAACATTTTGTAGTATCTAACTAACTTGGCGTAAAGTTAGAGAACTTTTGTCTTGTTCAATATAAATTTTGTTTGAGTAAATTATTCCTCTTACATAACTTGTCGGTATTAAATTGAATTTATGTATCCAACGACATAAGTTATGTAGGAATTAAGCAGCACAACTTGTGTTATATTATGATATAAAAATATTAAGTTAAGTCTTTCAAAGTTTTTTCGATACTAAGGGTACTTTCAATCACTTCTTTGTTATTTAAAGTGGCAAAAAAATAAAAAGTAAAACCGCATATTTAAGACACAAAAATTAAATACAATCCAAAATAAGGGCTTTTCACAGTGTTTGAGCTTTTGTAGTCTTAGGATATTATTTGACGGGTGGGCCATAAAAATAGGCCGTCTATTTAAAAAAGATATCAAAATATGTCATATATATAAAGTCATACCAAAATAGGCTTAACTCACAAAAAACGTGAGTTATTTCTTTTTTTCTTAATGAAAACTTGGATGACAGTGTCAACTTTATGAAAAATGTATAATGTTATAAAACAAGAAAGAAAGAAAGAAGAGAGAGTAATTCTTATTTCTCCTCTTGAGGATGAGAGATTATATGATTGTAAAAATACAATGAACAAAACCTCTCTATTTATAGGGAAAATTTACTCCTAGTCTGAGTAAAAGACGGATGCTTCAAATCCTAATAGATATCAAAGTAGATCTTGATAGACATTCATTATAATGTAAATACATTTATAACACTCCCCTTTGAATGTCTAATTGGTAGATAATGTGCCTCGTTAAAACCTTACTAGAAAAAATCCAGTAGGAAAAAAAATCTAGTGAAGGAAAAAGAGTACAATCTCTAATAATACGCATTTCGGCTGCCTCATTAAAAACCTTATAAGGAAAATCCAGTGGGACAAAACCTCGTAAGGAAAAAAGAGTACAACGCGATTAACTCCCTCTAATGAGAATATCCTTGACCTTTGCATCTCGATCTTATGCAGCATCTTCTTGAAAGTTGCAATTGGAGAAGATTTGGTGAATAAATCAGTCACATTATCAGTTGAACGAATCTGTTGCACGTTAATATCATCATTCTTTTGTAGCTCATGTATGTAGAAAAGCTTTGGCAAAATGTGCTTCGTTCTATCTCCATTTATGAATCCTCCCTTAAGATGTGCTATGTATGCTGAATTATCTCTGTATAAAATTGTGGGTAGATTGTCATATTTCACACCACATTTTTCTCTAATGCGATGTATCATGGACCTCAACCATACACATTCTCGGCTTGCTTCATGAATAGCTATTATCTCAGCATGATTCGATGAAGTGGCTATGATAGACTGCTTTGTATATCTCCAAGATATGGCAGTACCACCACATAAGAACACATAGCCTATTTGAGACCGAGCTTTATAAGAGTCATATAAGTACCCAACATCAGCATGACCAAAAAGATCGGGACTGCAATCTTTAGAATAAAACAAGCTCATGTGTTTTATCCCATTTTGATGTCTCATAGTAAGAGCCGAAATATACCTTCCTAAAAAATTGATTGAAAAGGCTACAGGCCTTGTAGTATTTGCAAGGTACATGAGTGCATCGATTGCACTAAGATATGGTACTTCATAACCAATCCAATTCGACAGATTTCGAATTTCAGTAAATAATCTATTTCTTTGAAAACTCTCCAAGAGTTCCAATGATGTTCAAGAAATAAGCTTATACAATATAAGGATTATAAATAAGTTTTCCAGAAACTTTTATATGCTTCCAGCAGTTTGAATCCTTAAAAGTTTTCACATAAGTTTTGTCAAGTGACAATATTCAACATTTCATGAGTGACATCTTCAAGTTTCTGGACTGCAAATCAAATAAGTTTTACGTTTACCAAAATGCATCCTTTCATGTCACTTGATAAATGTTTCTACGTCAGCATGCTTAAATAAACGTAGAATTCAGATCCTCGTAATCTTTCACAATATTGCGCCAATATTGTGTCAAAGATATTGATGATATATCATTTTGTATCGGTTCACAATACGACATAACATTTGAGATCTCATCACTTCATTATTTTCAGGTACATGAACCTCTCATAAGGTTTCATGAAGTGGTATGTCGTAGGCTCTTCAAGAGCTCATTGCCTTCTTATTATGACAATTTGCTCCTTATTTTTCAAGGACTATTTCATTTGGAATCGATCAGTCTACCACGCTTCACGCATGCATAGACTTTGTCCTTTAGGAGTACAAAATAAGAGCACTTGCGCTTAATATGAGATGCTTTCAACATTTGACTTGAATTATCTTTTGGATGAGATATGGTGATAATTCATAACATATTTCATAGCGCTTATAATCTCCCCTTATGTTAGGAAAACTAACATACATCCTCTACCTCTTTGAGGAATCCATCGTTGTGCATTATGGTATATTCATTAATCGTATACCGCACATCAAAATTATTAGATTGAATAATTGGTTCCCGACCTTAAACCAATTGAGAGGGAAGAAATAATCATAATTTATTGATCTAATGCATACAAATGCTATTGCAATATATCATATTTCAGACCAATACATTAAGTTTTGTTCTCAGTAACAATGGTTTAGATATTTATTGAAGACATTCAATGCTAAACCATCATCATCAAGATGAATTATCTTGATTACACAATCTGAAAATTATGCTCAATTTATATTAAACAAGTAACTTTATGAATGTCAAACGTAGGTTGACCATGAATGTACATGTGATCATCTTATTAATACATCTTTTCAACATATCACATGATAGACGAACGGGCTCTTATTCACCTTTTATAATTTTCAGATTTGAAGGGATCCAATCCCAATATTAGTTGGTCCAACCAACTTGTCGGACCAACTTGTCATGAGAACAAACGACATAAATAATTCTTGAAGAATCTTCTGGTTCTTTAATACATGCACATCTTCGAGATGTCACAATCGTTCATATCAATTTATGGATTTTTATTCTAGTAAACTTCAAGTTTACCATGACATGTACTTTTTCTTTAGTAAATTTTAGATTTACTGTTACTTGAATAAATTTCAGATTTACTACTTCAGAAATAGATTTCAAAATTATTCAACCTCTTTCGGAGGTGAGTTGTGATCAAGTGCACGTTTGCATTAATAAGTTTCTCATTCCCCAGGAGTGGAATATAATCGTGCCATAAGTCTATCAAATTATGATAGCTTATAACCTCTTTCAAGATTTTGCTACTTCAGAAGCAAATAGCAAAATCGAGGCATACATATAATGTAGAGAATTTTTCTCTAGCATATCTTATAATCATATAAGCGTGTGAAAATATCATCAATTTTGATGATCATTATCATATTGTCCCTCCACGCGTATATTCGTGCATTTAATCACTTGTCTTTTTTCAGACATATTATGCACTGCTACCACATACACCTCAAGAATGAAGTAAGTTGTCTTATTTCAGACTTATCATATATTGCTACCACATTCACTTCATGGAATGGAGCATATTCAATGGGTCGAATTTCATGACTTTTCATCAAATACCCATTATTTTGCCTTAGCTATCATAATATATCAATATGGTGCATTGAGATTCAAATATCAACGTCTTATCAAATAGTCTGAGTAAAAGACGGATGCTTCAAATCGTAATAGATATCAAAGTAGATCTTGATAGACATTCACTATAATGTAAATACATTTATAACTAATAAATAATCAAAAAAATAATATAATTGTGACCATTAGTAGTTGATCCACTCTCTGCATAAAGGAATTGACACTTTTTTTTTGTTTTATGTAAGTGACTAACTTGGCAGCTGGTGGCAGCAAAGTTCATAAAAAATTTTGTTTTGTTTACGACAACATTCAACATGTGAATGATTTGCTAAGTATCGAGCATGATTTGCATCATATTAAAAAGATGGCTTTTCAGTTTCTAAAAATCATATCACATAATAAATTGATGTTATAAAATCCTAACGAAAGATCATGTAACATGATTCATGTTCAAGTACGTGGATAATTAGATATATACCAATATCTATTTTATTATGTAAAACAGTAAAAGAAAACAAAATAGCAAAATATGGATATAAAGACTCCCCTTAACCATGAGCAAAGCTTGATTTTTTAGGATTGACCCAAAATGGTACAGGTCATACCATACCAAAAACCTCAAGCCTACCGTTGATTGAAGTAGACATTCCAATTGGTTAGAGACTCGTACTGATAACGTGTTATGAAATAAGAAAAAATAAAGAAGAAGAGTAGAGAGAATAGAGAGAGTGATTCTCATCCCTCAAGAGAAGAAATAAGAATCACTCTCTCTATTCTCTCAACTCTTCTTCTTTATTCTTTCATGTTTTATAAGAACCACTCTCTCTAGTCTCTCTACTCTTTTTCTTTATTCTTTCTTGTTTCATAACATATAACTTACTTTTTTGAGAGTTATCATTTTTATTTATACATAACTCACAAAAATTCACCCTTTTCGTGAGTTTCCTTCTTACTTATATAATTCACAAAAAAAGTGAGTTATGTCAAGTATAAGACTCACTTTTTTTTAATGATTATCCTTCTTATTTGTATATAACTCACAGAAAAAGAGTGTTATATTTATTTTTATAATCTATGTAAACTTTTATAAAACATACCACATTGAATTTATTTTTATAAAATAAAAATTAAAAAAAAATAGAAAGCTCACATAATATGTGAGCTTTCTATTTTTCTTTTCTAATTTTTATTTAATCACATATCTAAGAGCTTTCTATTTTTCTTTTCTAATTTTTATTTTATCACATATCTATTTTTTTTTCCTTTTTTTTTAAAAAAATTTATTTGTGCTTCT
This sequence comes from Capsicum annuum, assembly GCF_002878395.1. Taxonomy (NCBI): domain Eukaryota; kingdom Viridiplantae; phylum Streptophyta; class Magnoliopsida; order Solanales; family Solanaceae; genus Capsicum; species Capsicum annuum. Next base: position 104,732,429 of record NC_061112.1, read on the forward strand.
TGTCCCGTTTGATGCAGTTACATGGGAGTAAAGATTCTGAGAAAGAGATTAGAAAGTCTGTCAAGATTGGCTTGCCAATGAAAAAAGGTGTTTCTGTATGTGTGTGTATGGGGTTGGAATTGGAACTTTTAGTGTTCTTGTGCTTAAATTGTAATATGTATGAAGTGCATGCTTAATTATTATTATTATTCAACCCTTTCTTCTATATTCTTATCTCTAGCTATCTGTCTTGTACAACATCGATGCATATAACTGATGCATATAACTTGAACTCATCTTTTATTACCTTATTTCATGCATTTGGCTCGACTTACAAATATTAGTCCTTGCCTATGTGGTATGTTTTATAAAAAATTGTATAAATTATAAAAATAAATATAATTTATTTTTTCTTTGAGTTATATATAAATAAGAAGGATAATTTACAAAAAAAATAAAAAATAAGTGTTGTACTTTTCATAGATATAATTCATTTTGTTGAGAATTATATATAAATAAGAAGGAAACTCACAAAAATAGTGAATCTTATACTTTTCATACGTATAATTCACTTTTTTGTAAGTCATGTATAAATAAAAAGGATAACTCACAAAAAAGTGAGTTATACACTTTTTTTAAAGTTATTACTGTCATTCAAGTTTTTGTTAAAAAAAGGGCATAACTCACTTTTTTTGTGAGTAAATCTATTTTAATACCACTTTATATACATGACATATTTTGTTTTTTTTTAGAAAAAATTACCTAATAGAACAACTTTACTTACAAAACTTCTAAAAATTCCTCCACTTTAAAAATATTACAAAAATTCAATCATTTACCACTTTTAGGTAAAGTTGAGATACATGTTTAAACCCCTCAACATCGGCCACTTACTTTACCAATTTTACATCATTTTTTCCCCCATTCTTCGCCAATTTTTCAGTGACGGTTTCAACCATTTTCTTCCTCTATTTCAAACTTTTGATTTAAGGTAATTTTTCCTCTAAAAATCATATTCAATTTATTGTAGTCTTATCTGAACAATATTTCTCCAAAAGAAATTTTTTTGCACTGATTTTTACAAACTGATTTTCGGCTATTTTTGAATAACGCCTTTGATTATTGGTGTTTTCCGTCTAAATTTTTTTCAATTAACATAATGAATAAAGATTCGGGACCATCTTTTAGTCTTGTAATCTCTCAATTAGATAGTAGCAAACAATATAAAGAAGTTTTTAATTTCGTTTTCGGTAGTTTTGACTACGAACCTTATGATTTTAATGAAAATAAATCAAAGCATAGAAACGATACTCATACTAAGAAGAAATTACGAGAAAAGAAGGCCAAGAAGGATAAGAAAAAAGAAGCTCTTGTTTCTAAGAAAAGAGGATCTGACAGTGCCAGAGTTGAAGTTCTCGCTAAGAGAAGAAGAGTGGTTGAAGTTATTTCAAGAGATGATCTTCCAAAGGTATTTTCATGTTCAAATCTAAAAAATAATTGGCCGTGATACATATTTATATATGTGTGATACGTTTTTTCAATTTCTTGTATATCTGGTTCTTTTTTTTATATGTATCTAATGTTTTGTAAGTATTATTCAAATTAACTCAACAATAGAATATGTTTACAAGCTTATAGATACATTTTCTCTTATCTTGTATCACTGCTTCACTGTTTATGAATTGTATGTATCTAGTATTGTTTAACATTTATTGATTTAAGCATATCAATAGATACATGTATTTCAACCAAGATACATATTTGTATTATCTTGTATCTATAATATTTGTTCATACAATTTTTCTATATATTGTTCTGTGTTATTGTAGAATTATTACATCTAATGTCGTTTTTTTAATTTGATGTTTTTTGTAGGATTCATTCTGAGTGAAATATGTTACTAGGATAGCACAACAAGATAGTGGAATTTTGTAAGTATTACATTACCTTTTCCATTGTTTTCATTATCTTATACATGTATATATGCATTTTTAATTCAATTAGTAATCGCTATGTAGGGATTGTGGTGTATTTGTAGTTGTTTATGTCGAGTACTTGAGCGAGGGATTAGGCATTCCCTCATCAGGCATTGATGCTCAATACCATCGCATGAGATATGCCACTTTTTGTACAAGTATGGCTCTGTAAAGGCGGAGAAAGGATACTTTAGTGAGAATAATGATCCACCAAGGCCAAGGAGCAGCTTCACACCAAAAGAAAAAGTTTGTGCTTTGCATATTGAGTAGTTGTTTACTTGTTGTCTAGTTGACTATTATATAGTTTAATGATGTTAGTACATGTTGTTAGTGTTTTTTTTTAGATATTTTTCAACATCATGAATTCTACCTTATCACCAATGATTGTCATATGGCTATTCCAGATTATGATATATTATTATTTTATTGTACGTTTTTGTTACACTTTACAAAGTCATCATATTTAACATTTTTTGTTACATTGTATTATATACATATTTATAACTATACGTATCAAGTTTATTGAAACATATATAACTAAGTCCAGTAATGAAAGTAACTAACACAATATTACATTATGCAACATAATGATACATCGTACAATTAAATCTCATATTCAATCATAACATAATTTTCTTTTTCTTATTTTTTTTCTTTGCAAGACATTTTGTCTCTAAATTGAATAACAACTTCGAGCTAAACGTAATTGTTTATACGCTTCATACTTTTCACAAAATATGTTTTTCAATAGATACAATTTTTTTATGATTGTATCAATTGTTAATTACGTAACGATAGTCTTGTGCAATATGTAAGCAATTTATCAATGAACTTTCAGATAAATCTTTTTATATCATTTAGTTACTTTGAATTAAATATTGAATTCACAAATACATAAGAAATTCATTAAGCTTCTTAATGTGAACATTTTTTATTTTCATTAGATACATTTTTATTTTTATATGTATCTAATGTTTTGTAATTATTATTCAAATTAACACAACAATAGATATATGTTTACAAACTTATAGATACATTCTCTTACTTGGATCACTGCTTCACTGTTTATGAATTATATGTATCTCGTATTGTTTAACATTTATTGATTTAAGTATATCAATAGATGCATGTATTTTAACCAAGATACATATTTGTATTATCTTGTATCTATAATATTATGTTCATACAGTTTTTCTATATATTATTCTGTGTTATATTTTTGGCTTAAACATAAAAACAACTTTGCATCTTTGGCTAAATTCAATAAACAAGAGATACATATTTTTGTTTATCAGAAAGTTTGGCTTTAAAATTGAAACAATGATGAATTGCACAATTTGTCAGACTATAATCCAATAAATTTAAAACGAGTAATTTGACAACTTAAAAGTAGTAATTTGACCCACAAACTTAAAATTTAAAATTCTAAGAAATGGAACTTAAAATTCAGATTATAAAAGAGTTGACAAACAAATCATGAGTACATCTCTTGATTATAATCTGACTTTTTAATCTGTATTCATGAAGGATGAATTGCATACATTATGATATCCGACAGTGAAATAATTAGTGAGGAAAAATCTTCATCAACCTTTCCTGAGATAACGATTGAGATCGACATTGGTACATCTCCAACTACAACCATCAATCTTGTATTCTTCGTGCTTGACATCAGACAACCAAATATCGAAATGTACTAATAAGACACGATATTCATTATTACGAATCGTCGAAAAAAAAAGAACAACAAATAACAGAAAAGAAGGGATAACGAATTGAGATCGACATTGATACATCTTCGACTACAACCATCAATCTTGTATTCTTTGTGCTTGACATCAGACAACCAAACACCAGAATGTACTAATAAGACGCGATATTCATTATTATAAATCGTTGAAAAAATAAGAAGAACAACAAATAACAGAGAAGAAGGGATCACAAATTCTTTTTCACGAATAATGAATTTCCATTCTTATGAATGAACCCATTAAAACTATTTATGAATTTCTGAGGATTTTTGAACTAATGAAAGTGATTTACTCCTCAATTATGAAGATTTATGTTATTTACCTTTTTAAAGCATATTAGCTATTATTGTGGGATAACAAATAAATTTCCTTATATTGTAGGATATTATTCCGTTTAAACAATAATTAGTTTGAGTAATTGTTATATTAATGCTATTTAGGCCGTTACATTCCATAAATTATGCTAATCCGTTTAATTATTTCTTGTATCTATAGGATGTATCTAATACATGTTATATGTATCTTCAGAGCATAAAAGTTGGGATTTTATGAAATTTTGAAAATAGTTGAGATTTTTGATAAATGCTGATAAACATGTCGTTATATATGTAATTTTTTTTTATATTTTTTTTAAGTAGGCGTGCTATTTTTATCGCTCACTCTTATTTGACACATTATTTATGGCACAATTTGATGAGCCGAAAAAGAATGTTCGCACGCTTTTAATCTTAATAAGTATTTAATTGATATACATATATATTTGAAAAATGAAGATTGTAAATTAATAAAATATAATTCTGCCACACATAACTAAAGAAATATTAATTAACTAAAATTTGTATATATACACAAGGTAAAGTTATATAATTACATTAAATCTCAAATTGGTAAAGTATTTAATTTACACAAATCCCAAACTAATTACAAAAATTTCCTTATTTGGTACTTTCTTTCTCCTAAAAATATTATACATGTAAAACACGATTTTTGGCTTCCATATTTTGCTCTCTATTGCTCCCATTATCCATTCGAATTTTACTCCATATTTGGAAACCTATCTTTTATGATAAAATTGAAGTAACGTCTACTTAGTGGTTTTCAAATTGTAAGTTATCAAGCTTTAATTGTTTTTAATAATTTAATTCATTAATTGTTTGAAATTTTTTTGTTCAACTTTACCAATTCAGGAGTTTTTCCATTTTTTATTTTTTTGCATGTTGAAATTACCGTATTGTTCAATCATATTCAAGTTCAGTAGTATTCTTTTTCATATAGTACAAGTTAGATATTTGATTTTCTTGTTTTGTAGTTCGATTTAACACTATTGGTAAGTCAATATAGTGTTAATTGATAATGGATTATCCTCCAAGTTTTAGTTTAGGAATTACTCAGTTAGATGCAAAAGAAAAAGATATTTTCCTTGGATTTGTTCCTAGTACATTTGATGAACAGGATCCAAAATTCGCAGAGAATCGGTCAAAGCACAGAAACGAGCCCGTTAAAATGAAGAGTTTAAATAAAGTTGTCGCTTTTAGATCGAAGAAGTCTGGTTCAAAAGCGGCAAGTAAAAAGAAGTTTGATGATTCTGGTCGACCACGTCTTTCGAAGGTATTAATTATGAGTTTATGTATAAGCTGACATATGTATAATAAGACATTATAGATTAGCTATTTCATCCCACTAATGTATAATGTCGGTATTCTTAAATATATTTCTATAGGTTATACATTGGCATTTATGAAAAAATAAACAGTTATAAAGTATTAATTTTGTATAAAGTGACATTATACATTACAACAGTTTATTTTTTAATTGTGTAAGCTACCCTCATACATGTATATCTGTTGCTTAATTAAGCTGATATTAATTTTGAGATGTCTAAGTTACCCTCATATATGTGTAATTATTTTTATTTAGGGTATGATATAACTTGTTAGATGTATAAATAACCATCATACATTTGTATCTGTTGTTTAATTATGATCCTGATTTAAATTTTTAGATGTATAAGTTAACCTCATAAGGTTTAACTGTTGTTTTATTTAGGGTTTGATATAAATTGTTAGATGTATAAGTTACCCTCATATATGTGTAACTCTAGTGTAATTAGGGTCTGATTTTATTATACATTACTGCAGTTTATTTGTAAATATATAAGTTACCCTCATACATGTATAACAGTTGTTTAATGTGGGTCTGATTTAGTTTCTGAATGTATAAATGACCCTCATACAATGTGTAACTTTTGGGTAATTATGATATATTTTTTTTTCAAGGAATGAAATACCACATTGACAAAGTCCCAGCACACCCATTGCATATGGGGAGCTTATGTAATCGGGCTTTCGGTGAAGACATTAAGGAATATTTTGGAGAAGATGTTTTAGGTGCATTTAGAAATACGATTTTTGAGATATTTCTGGATTTGCCTTAGTGCAACTGGATAGGCCAGATTTTGAAATGTCTCCTTATGTTAAAAATTCAGTACAATAATAAGGACGAGATTCATGTTTGGGTAAAAGGAGAAATCCTCAAATTTACAATGCTTGAATTTTTCATTATTATCGGTCTTAAGTGTACCGATAATATTGATGATTATATGTATACTTCATCATCAAAACCAACGTTGATGTCAAAGTATTTTTCCGAAAATAAAGGAGGAATAATTAGGTCAAAACTGATAACACCTGTGAAGATGGAAAACTTTGATAACTTTAAAGATGCTTTGAACCTGACGATATTGTTCTTTGTTCATACATTCATGTTTTCTCAGCATAAGGAATCACCAATAAGTTTAGCTCACTTTCAGATGGTCGAGGACGGTCGGTACATTCACTTTCCATGGGGGAAGATTATATTTGAAAAGTTGATGAGCTCCTGGCGGCAGGATTTCAATATCGCAAAGCAGTTATATTCATTGGGTGGAATACCGCACGCTCTAAATGTTTGGATGTTTGAGTGCTGCTATGAGGTAGAATAAAAAGCTGTTATCCGTTAGAGAAATGTAATCCCAAGAATATTAAACTGGTCTGTAGAGTGTACAGGGCCTACGTACGAATCTTTTTATGTCTGGCATGTTCAGTAAGGTAATTGTTTAATTTTTTAATTATTTTATTTTTTCAAGTCGTTTTATTTATGTACAAATATTTCATTCTGAAATTATTTTTTTCAGCATTCGTACAAGAATATACAACCTACAATCGAAGAAGTTCGTAGGTTAAATGTGTCCTTTTTTGAAGATTTTGAGACAGTTGATCCAGCAACTGCTCCTTCAACATCTGTTGCTGGAATGTTGAAAAGGTCAGCAGATGAAGTTCAACAGCGTGTCGGTACCATTGCTGAAGAATTTGGTGATTTCAGCACTATACCACCGCGAAAAATTCTCATAAAGGCTGGTTTAGCTTCGCTTGTATCACCTGACCAACCTTTGAAGAGAAGAAAGACTGTGATGTTTCAGGAAAATAGTCCAGCAGTGATGGATGATGATATATCTACACGTATCGTCTAATACATCATGTATCTGGTTATTATTTTGAAACGCAAAAGGATGCAACAGATAAAGGAGAAATTAGTGTGTCTGAATTTGAACATCGTCAACAAGAAGAAATTGGTGTGTCTCCTAAGCGTCACCAACACAAGTCTGTTCCTTCATATTCTACACAACCAGAAGAGACTTCTAAATTAAGTTTAGATGGTGATGACATAAAGAATTACATCAACAAATGTGTAAGTTAACTTTCTTATTGATAATTTTTGTTTTTGAAAAGCATGATGTGTTTCTACTAATTTTTTTTTTACGTTATAAGTTTGCTGAAAAATGGCTGAGCTAGTTACACTAATATCAAAAATACCTACTGAGGTCGTCAAAGTATTGAAGAATGAAGAAAATAAACAATCACAGGTATAATAATTTAATTTCATTTAATTTTGTCTTACGTAGATGAAATGTTCATACATTCGGATAATTTGTGTTATATAGGAGGAGAAAATTGTTGATCAATAACAAAGTCAAGAAGAAGGATCGAAGAAACACGAGAGTCAATATAAAGAGAATATGCAGGTACTTTTTGTGAATTATTTTGTTGTGTTACTATAACTCTGTATAACTCCCATATCAAAATCAAATATTTTTTTATACAGCATGAAGATTATGATAAGGGATCAGTCAACGATATAGAATAAACTCGTGATGAAGAATTTAACAAGCAACACATTCTTAATGTGCAAGAGTTGCTGGTATTTTTTTGTCCCTAATATTTGTTATGTACTAAACAATATGTCTATACACATGTAGCACTGGTTAAAATCTTAAATTTGGACAGTTTTATTCATCATACATTATCTCGAATGTATAATGATCAGTTATACATTAATCATAATATTTTTTTCTTCAACAAAAAATATGTTATTTATGAATATCTTCATACATATGTATGTTATTTACAATTACTTAAATAACATCATTCTTGATTCACCTAAAACATATTTATGAATGACTGTTCATACACGCTGATTGTTATTTGATTTAGGAAGTGAATGCGGTAGATAAAGAGGAAGGTCGTGATGAGGATTTAGAAAAAAAATACTATTCTGATTTAAAAGATTTGGAGATATATTTCTGTACATCATATTAGTTTTTTTCTACAATATATGTCTATATAAATGTAGCACCTGTTATTGGTTGAAAGAGATCGTAATGTTCTCGACTGAATATAAAGTTGTTTGGATCTTGACGCTTCCAATATTTCTTACATTGTTTAACAGTCGTCTTATTAGCTACTAATTTTTATCTTGATGTAAATTGGATGATGATAATTATCTCATAACTAATAGGATGAGATTGTGGACTATGAAGAAGAAGGTAGCGATGATGAATTGAAAAAAAAAGCACATTTTGGATGTTGAAAATTTGTTGGTATTTTTTTGTCCCTAATATTGCTTATTTACTACAAAATATGTCTATTCACATGTAGAACCTATTAACTTCTTTAAATTGGGGCAGTTACATTTTTATCAAATATTCAATCGAATATATAAAGAAGTGTCATACACTGAACATACAAACAGTTTCTTGAACATGAAACATGTAATTTATGAATATCATCATACATATTTATGTTATTTAAAATTACTGATATAACATCGTTCGTGAATCACCTAACAAATATATACATGTTATGTTTATTCAAATGGGGGTCGTAGTGAATGGTTGACCTTGTACAAACATAGGATATGTAAGCCAAAGATTTATACATTCATATGCATCCATTACAAATAGAAATTTCTTATGACCAGTATAAAACTTAATTTTATTCTTTTTTCTCTTACTTTGAATAACTGTTCACACACGATGATTCTTATTTAATATAGGATGTGAATGTGACCGCTAAAAAAGATGGTCATGAAGTAAATTTGAAAAAACAACACTGTACTGATATGAAAGATGTGCAGGTATTTTTTGGTCTCTAATATTAATTTTTTACTACAAAATATGTCTATCTACGTGTAGGACCTAGTAAAAGTAGGAAAGAAACTTAATGTTTCTCTGGTGCATATCAATTTTTTGGGATATTGATGCTTCCATGATTTATAACATTGTTGTAAAGTCGTTTTCTTAACAAGTAGTTTTAAACTTGATGCACATTGAGTGATTATGATTTTCTGATAACTGATTCCTTAAACATGTTGATTATGGAAATTTGGTTATGTATTAGCTACTACAAACTGCTCATTTTGTGAAAGGACATTAACTTATCTTACTAAAAATTGTTAGATATGCACTAGCGTTTTTATTGCAAGGATAAATGTTCCAGATTACTGATTGTACTGCATATATGAATGAATAACTAATACATGTGGAATTACGTTTAATGTAATATGTAATACTAAGTATCGTTCACCTTAGATATACATGTCGTAAGCATAAATATAGTTATACATTCAGATATTGTATTTATACATTACACATCCTTATGTGTTCACGTAGGATGAAATTGGTGGCATAACAACTAATTCAATTCAGACCGCTGTATATACAATTTTATTTGGTTTGTCAACACCTTCGACTACAAAGTCATTGGATGTTGGTACTTCAAATAAAATGACCGAAAGTCAATGGGCACTTTCGAACAATCAGTTTCCACCTGATTTTCCTGATGCTCAAGTTTGAAAGCGTGAACCCACAAAAGCAAAAGCACCTGTCAAAAGGAAAAGAAAGAAGTCCAGGGTTTTAAGGTCAACATACATCACAAAGTATGATTTTGGATCTAAAGATACGGGCAATTCCGATAAAGAGGAGAAGCTGAAGTATGCTTTTGATGGTTAAACCATTAACCAAGATTTTCCAAACCAATTGATGATTGATTAATCCCAGTGGATTGCCGTAGGATTACTTAAAACTCATTCTATTAATTACGAAATTTGAAATTTTTTTTTCTAACAATACTATGGAAGCATAAATATTTGTGATATATAATCAATGATGATTTTTCAGGAAAGAAATGAACAACCACTATTGAGTAAATGCTTCGAGATTATGTTACCCTCAATTGGACTTTGTCGTTGCACAACCATAGTTTAAGAATTGATTCTACTTGATGTCGGAACACAAGACATGCTGGAACGATGAGGTAAATTAATCTAAATATGATCCATATCATAACTATTTTTACTGATAGTTAATTTACTATAACACCATGTCATAAATCTGACAACTTACGGCTTCTGTTACTTTTACAATATGCTCTAAATACTTTTGAAGTCTAATTTTGAAATGTAATCTGAAATTCTAATATTGAAGGTTGAATGTGTATTACATTTTGTACAATGTAGCATATTGTACTAACTAGGCCTAATACAGTCAGCATGTTTATCATACATGTAAACCTATGTATAATATGATATCATACATGCAACATTTTTTATTATCAGATATCCAACTTTAATCAACATGTTATCTATACTACCATGTAACACCAATTATTGTTAGAAACATCATATTAACACCATATCATGTATGTTTTAATTAGGAAAAAATGAAATTTTTTATTATATTCATCCCTAGAATATAAAATCTTACAAATTTAAGGATGTATAACTGTATATCATACATGTAGTGTCGGTCCCTCATAATGAACTACCCTTAACTAACACGAAACAACCTCTAATGAAGCTAATGATTTCTTTCAATGGTTTTTACTTTTTAACCCTGTTTGCACGTGTAGCATTTAGATGTGATTTTCTACTACTTGAGAAAGAAATCAAAGCTGCAGCAGTGTGATAATTATAGATATACAATGACTGACTGCTTCTATAAAACATATATCGATATGACACATAGTCGATATTATCCAATGAAATCTGCAGTTGAGCTATCCACGGAAGAAGACTATGCAGAAGCAGTTGTGGTAGCTAAGAATGAAGATGCTATTACAAATATATCTAATGGATTTTGTATTCTTACTGGGTTACCATGGCATATGATTGATGAGGTATATGTTCTAGTTAACTGTGGAAAAGAATTTCACTGGGTATTGACTGTGATTGTTTTGAAGAAAAGATTGATACGTGTGTATGACTCATTGTCAAGTAAAAGGAAAAAGGAACGACCAATCGAAATACCAAAGCTTGCAATGATGCTGCTTATTTACTTGTAAGACAGTGATTTTTTTGAAAAGACCGAGCAAACTGACTGGTCAACACTTAAAGAGTACAAAAGAAAGCTTGCTCAGTAAACTAGTCTCGTCAATAAAATCCGATTTGATGTTGACTATGCTCAAAACATACCACAGCAAGCGTATGATAGTTTGTAAGTATATTGAAGTATTTTTTTTTCATGTATAACGATGTTATAATTAATGTACTTACTCTTAATTTATTTTTTATTTTTTGAAATCAGGGACTGTGGCATCTTTGTGTCTGCCTATGTAGAAATATTAAGTGAAGGGTAGTAAGTGCATTCATGTGGGTTTGATGCTAGAAGTCAACGTGCACACTATGCTCCAAGAAATTGATGAAAGTGCAATTATTACTTTAGAGTAGTATTGTTTTATAATAGTTGGCATTGAAACAACTAATTCTTAGTTTTGTGGTTGATGTTAAAAAATTTCAAGATTACTTTTTGGATGTCTTCATCTTTTGAAAAAATGCTTTGCAGTTACTAACACACTACTGTAATGTTACTAACTGATTCTTGGTAGTTATTGAGTTTCCCTTTCACTTTCTTTTTAAATGTGTAAAAATAAATTACAAATTAATCTGATATTGTATTTGAACAATTGTTTGTTTACTGTTACGTATATTTTCTTATAAGTTAATAATACATTGAACTAATGTCTAATACGTTTAAATTTATGTATTACATAATCTCATACATGTTGTTATACATTTTTTTCTTTAAAAAAAATTGCGAAAATAGTTTACACCATACACTTTTATAAAGTATGATACTATATCATACATTGATACGAATGTATAATCTAATATTATACATTCATAAATCTACATCATATATTTTTCAATAAAGTATAATGTATAATCATACACATAAAATATGAGTCTGATATTTCATATACTATTTTTTTTAAAAAAATTGAAGTCAGTTAAATGTCATTATTGTCTGTCTAACATCATACACGTTAATAAAGTATAATGCTATATCATATATTTCTTACACATTAACTATTAATGTATAACAGTTTGTTAAAACTTACGTTTCAACAATTGTTTACTGTAATAGTTCCCAAGTTACATACTAATATACCCATCTATTATAACTGCAAGTTATATGGTGACGAAATATGATATATGAAAAATGCTTAAAATTGTTATTATAATATAAAACATTGATTAAAGAAGTGAACATCAAATAGCAATTAAATACATAAATATTAGTTGCTCCAACTTTCCAACAAAAACTAATAAAAAAGTTTATACAAATAAAACCATTCAAAAGATCATCATATAGAAAAACATATAATCTTCTTCATGATTTCTTTGGAAAGAAACCACAAGTCCTCTGGTTGTGACCGGCTCGTCCGCATTTATCACAACGGTTTGAACTTGAAGACAGTGATTCACTTGATTTCAAATGTCTTCCTTTCTTTGGCGTACCAGGCGGTCTTCTATATTTGGACGGCAAAACTTGATCATCATCAACAAAACCTAAAATTATCCAATCCTTCTTGTCAGTCATTGGAACTATCGGGAGTTCATATGTCTTGACTATGGTGTTTAGCCTGTTCAATTCAGAGCAATAACGATCATAATCCTTTACATCCATATTTTTACTTTTAATACGACAATTTAGTGTGGACACGCTATTTCATCAATTTGATAACATCCACAGTTACACGTGCGATGCTCAATATCGATAATGTACCTCCGTCCCGATTCATATACACAATAAAAATAACTACCTGCTGGCTTATGTTAGAAAATGCTCATTTAGTACAGATGATAAAATAAGAATATATAATCAATGGAAAATAAAATTTCGGTTACATAATTGTTCTAATACATACCATCATCCACAGACCTTTAACCCCATTAAGAGTCAGTATTTCTTCAAATTTTCTCCCGAGGATTGTATTGGTGTAAGATACAATTTCGTTTTTCTTACAATTCCAAGCGGCAAATAAAATTCTAACTTCTCCAAGGAAACCTAAAATTGAAAGTTCTCTAGTCTCAACCAAACAATTGTTAATACATTTAGCTATATTAGAAGTCATCATTCTACCTCTATTTACAGGCTCGTGACATCGAGATCATTTTTCATACCCAACATCCTCCAGATATTTCTTAACTCTTTGATCAACCTTAGCAACTTTTGACATAATATAATCAAAATCTTCTTTTCTATAAGCTTTAGCCATGGAATAATAAAGGTCACTAAGTCTATCTTTTTTTTTTCTATAATGGGTGCCAACGTTTTTCCATAAATGTCAAATACATGCTAGATGAGGGACATTAGGATTAACAATGCTTACACCTCTTATGATACTTTTATTTCTGTCTGATACAACACACATGTTGTCTCGTTCGCCAAATGCCTCCCTAAACTGTTGAAAAAATTAAGTCCATGCATTGTCATTCTCTGAATCAGCAACACCATAAGCTAAAGGCAGAATACAACCTAAATATAAAAGAAACAAGAAAAATAATCAAAAAGAAAAAAATTTGGAATGTCAACGATATAAGTACTAATTTAGCAGTTCTATGAATTATTATACATAAAACACCAATGTATAATCTCTTATAATACATAGTAAACAACATAACAATCAAAGAGTAAAATTAAACATGAACGCACAGTACATGCACCATCTAATGTGCTTGCCGATACAAAGGTTCCTTGGTATGAACCGCTTAAATGATCTCCGTCAACAACTACAATAGGTCGACAAAATTCAAAATCCCTTATCATGGTATGCAAGTCAATAAACAAGTATTTAAACTCGTTATCTACTGCCTTATGCATCCGAATGTGCGATTGCGGATACACTTGATTTGGCATATAGATATAACAGGACATTTTTCTATATCCATCTGCTGGTCCACCTCTAGGCATCGCAATTTTCTTCTCTTTTGCGCGTCAGGCTTTCATGTAGTTAATATCGACTCTGTAAACAACCTTCATTTCTTCAATAATATCCGCGGAGGTGTGTATTCTCTTGTGATTGATTAATTTTGGAGCTGTAAATTCACTCACAAAATTTATTGTCGCAATCAAATTATTCAGCACTCTGTTGCTAAGACTGCAAGTATGCTCCGACTCAAATATTTTTATCACAAATAATACCGATTCATTCATAGAAGACGCCTTCAAGACCCACTTGCAATCTTTGTTACAATAATTCAGTACATAGCTGCATTAAGTTTTTTACACTGAGTTAATAGATTAAACAAAAGTATTACAAATAAAAATATATGGACACAATGCAATTTCTGGCACTGCCCCAGTTTCATTATACATTTGTCTGAATATATAATCAAATATTATACATTCGTAATTTAATTATTCAACTACACAAAATCCAGCTATAAAACACAAGCTACTTCAGAATGTCTAAAACCATATTACAATACATTTGTTGGACTGATACAGTTTCATTATACATTGGCATGAATGTATAATAACACATTATACATTCGTAACTTTATGAGCTTCAGCAACACAAAACCCAACTTTAGAACATAAACTTCTTCAAAACCTCTAAAATCATATTACCATAGATTATAATATCAACAAATAAAATTGACATTTTTATATCATACCTTCTTTTGTCGAATCGTTTCGCTTTGGTGTTGAAGCCATTAGCTATTGCATGTCTTGCCATACTGCAACAAGAGTTTTCTTATCCTTATAAAGCTGATTTTCCTTTATTTTGGTATTCTTGCAATCTGTAATGGAGTTTTTCACTTCAATTTCAGGAATATATAAAGTATACTGATTATGCGTTTCAAAAACCGTATCATATTCGCTATCCTCGATACACAATACAAGACCTGTTTCTTTATCAAACTCTATTTCAGAAACATATAGAGCTTACTGATTATGCGTTTCAACAACCGTTAACACAACCAAATCATATTCACTACCCTCGATACACAATACAACACTTGTTTTTTTATCAAACTCTATTTCCTTATTGGATTTATCGAAAGTGGAAATATAAAGCGGAAAATTAACCAATCCAGAAAATTGTTTCTTCAACTCAACGTAAACCCTCACTCCATTGTCATTTCTTATGACAATTGGAGAAGAATTTTCTCCAACCACATATTTAACTTCAAATTTTTTATGTACTTCGTCGATATCCAATTCCATGGCGATCGTAGCAACCAATTTCAAGAAAGTTATACTTTCCGAAATAATTATTGCATCATTTTTGTACGACTGATAACTAATTTCTGACTCTCAAATTCCAGAATGTCGCAACAATATGAGGATATTCATATTGATTTTAGTAGTATTGAAGAACATATGTAGAAGAAATTGGTTGTTTTTGACTTTCCAGATCTTGATTCCTAGAAAAAAAAAAATGTTCAAGAAAATTTTTGAAATTCAAATATCAGTTACTAGTTTTATCCATAATCGAGTTAATGTTAGCTAATTATTGCCGTTAATTAAGGAACTGTAAAATAATTTATGATTTCTCTTACCTTAAATTTAGGATTAGCTGTTTCATCATACAGTCGACCAATATATAATAGAAGGTCGAATGCATAAGTATCTTTGCAAAAATTGGGAGAGAAAAAATAAGAAGGAGTTTTGTGTAATTAATTTCATTAACTAGAGGATTTATGTTGTTTACACATTAATTAATAGCTGAAAGTGTCGACCAAACTTGAAGGAATTACTTTTTAAGGGAAAGCAACATATTTGATCGCTCCTCAATAATAATCACAACCGCTACTTGTATAAAATATATACCAATTAATATAAAAAATATATATTATATGTATACACACACTAAAATATACAAAAAAATAAAAAAATATTAACGTCTATTGTTTTAGTAGGCAAGCTATGCATATGTAGAAATCTCTCGCCCTCCACCCACGACCGCCACCCCTCTCCTTTTTTCTAATGATACTAGGTGGGATATAGCCCCCAATGTGAAATATTTTTAGATTAATTATTATAATTTGTAATGTCTTTACATAACTTTAAAATAATATATATTACACCTTCTATCTAATTTGTGTGGTATTGATTGCTAAGTATTATAATTTATAATATTTTTATGAAATTCTCAAATATATAACAAACTAAAAATAAAATAAAATAAATAAATATGAAAGAAAATATCTAAACAGGCAACAGGTTTTAAGAAATTTTTTATTAGGAACTTTAATGTTAGGATAAAATAAAAGTCTCTTTTAATTTGCTAAAATAAATAAGTAAGAAGGAAAATCACATTTTTAGCATAAAAGATAAATAAAAAGAAATATGTGATATTTATTTGATTTTAATATTTAATTATAATTAATTAATATAAATTATCATATTTCGTGTTTGTTTTTCAAGAATCAATTTGACTAATTTTTAAGTTAAACTAAATTAATTTTTTAATTAAAATTTGAATATTCAAAAACTATGCAAAAAGTCCTTAAAGTTGTAATTTTTCTCATTTCAAAACGATGAAAGATATATCTTAAAATGTTGGTCACAATTCATATTATTTGACTATCAGAAAGGAACTTATGACAAATAAAAATAAAAAAAGAGAGTGAAAAAATTGAATTTAAATAGTAGTAAAAATACCCTCACATCAAAATAAAAAATACTGTGGGAACATTATAATTATTAATTTTTCAATACATAAATGGCTTATAATAATTAATTAGAGGTGATAAAGTATGAAATATTATTTATTTTTCAATGCAAGTATGAAATATTATTTATTTTTCAATACTTACATAACTTATTATTTCGCTCGAAGGTGAATAATTTTTTCACTTATAAAAAATTTAAATGCAAACATTAGTGGAAAAACTATTCACCTTCGAGAGAAAACTATTCACCTTCGAGAGAAGTTAAATTTAAAATTATATGAAATATTCTATAAATTAGAATTTAATTATATATTTTAATAAGTATGGGCCCACCATATTCAATAACAATTGAGGTATTATTTAATTAAATGAAAAAGGGAGGATTTTTCATTAAGGTCATGGCTGTAATTAAATGGAAAAAGATGAACATTTCTTTAGAAGTTTAGAAGTATTACAAAGATTCAAAAAGTAAGGCATTGAGGATAATTTCTATCTGCATACAAATTCTACACTAAGCTTTAAAGGCTATTACACCCTTAAATTTTCTACTAATGCCTTTAAGCTGCCATGTCAAAACCATCACTTCTAATATAGTAATATTTTTAGATTAATTATTATGATTTATAATGCCTTTACATAATTTTAAAATAATAGATATTACACCTTCTATCTAATTTGTGTGTTATTGATTGCTAAGTATATTTATAATATTTTAATAAAATTCTCAAATATATAACAGATTAAAAAAAAAGTAAAATAAATAAATATAAAAGAAAATATCTAAAAAGGCAACAGGTTTTACGAAAATTTTTATTAGGAACTTTAATGTTAGGATAAAATAAAAGTCTCTTTTAATTTGCTAAAATAAATAAATAAGAAGGAAAATCACATTTTTAGCATAAAAGATAAATAAAAAGAAATATATGATATTTATTTAATTTTAATAATTAATTATAATTAATTAATATAAATTATCATATTTCGTGTTTTGTTTTTCAAGAATCAATTTGACTAATTTTTAAAGTTAAATTAAATTAATTTTTTAATTAAAATTTGAATATTCAAAAACTATGCAAAAAGTCCTTAAAGTTGTAATTTTTCTCATTTCAATACAATGAAAGATATATCTTAAAATGTTGGTCATAATTCATATTATTCGACTATCAAAAAGGAACTTATGACAAATAAAAAGAAAAAAAGAGAGTGAAAAAATTGAATATAAATAGTAGTAAATATACCCTCACATTAAAATGAAAAATACTGTGGGAACATTATAATTATTAATTTTTCAATACATAAATGACTTATAATAATTAATTAGAGGTGATAAAGTATGAAATATAATTTATTTTTTAATGCAAGTATGAAATATTATTTATTTTTTAATACTTATATAGCTTATTATTTCTCTCGAAGGTGAATACTTTTTTCCACTTATAAAAAGTTTAATTGCAAAAATTAGTGAAAAAAACTATTCACCTTTGAGAGAAAACTATTCACCTTCGAGAGAAGTTAAATTTAAAAATATATGAAATATTCTATAAATTCGAATTTAATTATATATTTTAATAAGTATGGGCCCACCTTATTCAATAACAATTGAGGTATTATTGTTATTAAATGAAAAAGGAAAGGATTTTTCATTAAGGTCATGACTGTAATTAAATGAACAAAGATGAACATTTCTTTAGAAGTATTACAAAGATTCAAAAAGTAAGGTATTGAGTACAATTTTAATCAACAAACGAATTCTACATTAAGCTTTAAAGACTATTACACCCTTAAGTTTTCTACTAATACCTTTAAGCTGCCATGTCAAAACCATCACTTCTAATATAGTAAAATATAAAAAGTGTAATCTATTTTTTTTTCTTTTGGGCTAAGAATAATATCTATCATGCTATAAGAATAATCTTCTTTTTCGGCTTGTAAGATTAGAATATAATTATTATACATTTAAGATGAAATTGTGTATATTATAACCATAAAGAACTATATAATTTGCCAATTACGAATCAAGATCGAATATTTGTAAGACTAAAATGTTTCACCTAAAAACATTTTTTTTGTTAAAATAATTTAGATTTGTATTTTTTCAATTATTAGGAGCTTTACAGATATTTGCAATTTAAGAAAGCCAAGGTTTTTGAATCCAATTATCAAGTTGTTATAAAATGCATATCAAATTTGATGTTGTTATTAATAATGATAGTTATTTTTTGGTTTCCCAAGGTATCCTCACAACCGACAGTCGTGAGACTAATTCTTCATTCCACTGTCGGCTCATTAAGCGGTAGGAAACTGACCATAGAGTTTTCTCCACTATCAACTAATAATGATAGTTGATAATGCTCATCTAAGTAGTTTTAGCCTCTTTTCATTCAGGGCCGGACCTATGTCTCCTATATAAGAAGTCACGGTTTGGTAGGTGAAGCACACACCACACCGTCGACATTCCGCTTGTCGTCATTCAACGTGTTTGCTCCGTAATTTTACTATACACTCCTAATTAATTAGTATATGTCATTTATATATTAATAATATTAATTATAGTTAACAAATAAGATAAAAGAGACATTTGTTACATGTCTGCTTCAACTACTTTAACGGTAATTTTACTATATCATCCCTAATTAATTATTATAAGACATCTGAGTATTAAGAAATTGATAATATTTAATATTAAATTAACTTGACGTCTTATATGAAGTCCACTTACTTTTTTTAACAGATATTTTTATAGTAATTTTGCTATATCATTTCTAATTAGTTATTATAAGTCATTTAAGACAGGTTTGTACT
Source organism: Capsicum annuum (assembly GCF_002878395.1). NCBI lineage: Eukaryota > Viridiplantae > Streptophyta > Magnoliopsida > Solanales > Solanaceae > Capsicum > Capsicum annuum. The sequence continues at coordinate 104,752,215 of NC_061112.1, forward strand.
ATGTCATTCCTAATTAATTATTATGATCATCTAAACATTGTGCTACTTAAATTAGAATAGAAAAATTATTATAAATCATAATAATTAAAAAAATAAATTATTTAAAAAATATAATTGACTATCAATGCTACAAAAGTTTGGACAAAGAGAGTAACATATATTATTTGAAAATTACATAAAAAGTATTATAAATTATAATAGTTAATAATTTAAAATATCTAAAAATAATAATTAATCGGTAATATGTACAAGAAAAATGCATAATAAATTACAACATTTAACAACTTAAAATATCTAAAAAATAATTAATTTGTTATACATAGCAAAAAATACGTAAAAAAAAAAATATTAATCAGAATAATTAACAACTTAAAAAATTTAAAGGATATAAAATATTTGGTTGACTCTAGAAATTTTATCAATTCCACTTAAATTGGAATAGAAAGAAAGCTATTATAAATCTCAAAAATTTAAAACTTAAATTATTTTTAAAATATAATGGACTATCAATGCCACAAAAGTTTGGACAAAGAGAGTATCATGTTTTATTTAAAAATTACATAAAAGGTATTCTAAATTACAAGAGTTACTAACTTAAAATATTTTAATATATTTCATAATTACTATGAAGATTTTATTAATAACAAACAAACCAATAAAAAGCAGCTCTTCTTTTTATTTATTTATAGTGTAATTTATTGGTTTATTTACTTTAACATGAAGAAGCAGTTGGGGCTACCCAACTCTTTCCTTTTTCCCTCTCGTTTTAATGACATCGTTCTATAAGATATACATACTAGTTAGCAAAATTTATTAAATGCTACAATGAAAAGAAAAAGATCGAACTATTAAAGTGTCTTGATTAAATTAGATTTGCCCGAGCATCATGTGTTAAATCCAGAACTGTTTTTATTGAGATTATGTTTTTTTTTTAATTTAAAATAAAAGTCATCGTTTTATGAATTACACCAACAAAATTTTATCAAATACCTAAAATTGGAAGATAATTTAAAATTTTAGTGATATACGACTCTTTGAATAGTAACTGTAATGATGACTGTGTTTCAGTTTCAAATAAATTGAGGCTAGCTATATGATTTGTTACTGTATATTATGTCGCTATATCTACGCCCATATTAATTAGTCCAATATATATAAAAACAATAAGTTTCTATCAGAATGAGTGAAGTGAAGCAATTAGCAGTTAGTGGAAGTTAAGCTTCCATAGTCAGCTAGCAGCACCCACTTATATTGCTTAGCTGTCACTTAGCTGGATAGAGTAGTTAGTTAGAGAGGTACAATACATGTGAAGCTTGTATATGTGCACTAGTATAAAAGAAACAGAAACAATGTACAGATCAATTGTATAATATGAGGAAATATCTTCTTATAATTCTCCCTCTCTGTATTCTTTCCCCAAGCTGCTTAGCAGCACGAGCTCAACAATTTGAGCATTATATCAATTTCATTCCAAAACTTCTCATGGTATCAGAGTTAAGATCTCTGTGATTAGTTAATCTTCTGCGTAGCTATTTTGTTTCTTTCCAAATCCAAGGATTCATCAATGGCGAAACCGACAATTGCTACCTTAGAGCATTATCATCCATTGTACTTGCAATCTACGGATACACCGGGTGTTGCTTTGATTGCAGTTAAACTCACTGGAACGGGAAATTATGGCTTATGGAGCAGATCCATGAGGTTGGCATTGTTGGTGAAAAATAAGTTAGGTTTTGTCGATGGTACTTGTGTGAAGAGCACGTACAAAGGAGAACTGCTTGCTCAATGGGAGAGATGGATTGCTGTCATTTTGTCATGGATAAGCAACACTGTTGCACCAAATTTGTTGACTACTATCGTATATGCTTCGAATGATCGACGTGTATGGGAGGAATTCAAAGAGCGTTTTGATAAATTCAATCTCACTCGAGTCTATGATACGCCCAAATTACAACTCTCGTTAGAAAGTGTAAGTGGTCACTGTCAAATATAGAACCCAACTAGGTTGGGTCGAATCCCACAGGGAATACTGCGCAAACTAAGTGTTATGGTTGTTAATAGACTGTTGATCGAAGGTTCCAGAGTAAAAGGGGTTTTTGACTTGTCAACAATATCTAGATGTTTGTAGCAAAATGTGTTCCAACTAGTGAGTTTTTTATTGCAAGTATTAATTCAGTGAGAGTAGACAAATTAGAGTTATGTTCATCAAGATGTTCAAGCAGTCGGGGCTGTGAATTATCTTAAGTTTCCATTTTATAACTTCAATTGTAAAAGTTGTTGAATTCTAAAATTTGTCCATTTGTTTCTCAACCTAAATGGATAGTTTACCCTTCAATTCTTTCGAACTTAAAGAATACATTGGTTTATTCAACTAGACTTTCACATGGATTGATCCCGTTAAGGCATCAACCCATAATCCAAAGGTTAAAGCCTTTGGATTTCGTGTAAACCTCTTCTTTTCCCAATATACACTTTTCTACTCAAACAAGTGATGTTCTGGGGCTCACTCTTCAAGTTTGTAACCAAGAAAGGTCGTTAATATGAATAAGGGTTTATACAATCTCGATTAAGTATGGAAATTAAGTGTTTTCACAATCCCAATCAGCTATTCACATCAAGGCTCCCATAACCCTAGTTATGGGAGCTTAGCCAGACATCTCAAGAGAAGAAGAAGAAGTCATTGTGTTTTTCATAAATAAATTCGGAGAATTACTTACAAAATTTCCAATAATTGTTCTTGAATCTTCAATGTAAAATGAATAAAATAGCTAGATCCATAAAAGTATCTTCAATCTCCGAGCATAATACGTTACAATAAGTTTTCAAGATGGAATTATGATAAAAGATACCTAAATTAAACCTAAACTGGGTATTTATATGTTCCCAGGCACTGGGGATTTAAAATTTGAAATCATTAATGCCGCATCAAAGCTGACGATTACGTTGACGGCCCGTCGGTCACGTGAACCGTCGCTGATGGTCCCAAGCTGCTACTTTCTGGTTAAGGTGTACGGTCATGTTGACGGGCCGTCACTGGCCTGACGATCCATCGCGTGAACCGTCGCTTGATCACTTGAAATGCCATTCACTAGTTCAGCTTGACGGCCAAGTTACGGCCAAGTTGATGGTTCGTCACTTGGACCGTCACAAGAGTTATCTACTTGGTCTATTCTGTTTAGCCTTGATGGTCACTCT
>NC_061112.1:104758409-104780167 GCF_002878395.1 Capsicum annuum
AAAGGAATCTACTAATTTAAGTAAGAGTAATTTATGGAAATTTAATTAGATGAGATAATTATTCCTTATTTAACTCAACTAGTTTGAGTAAAACAAGGGTAGCAAATCTTGTTCTATATGTATTTGTATAGCAACAATTTACTTAAATACAAAATACAATTTGTTATTTTTCGTAATTATGAAACTGTTGCTATAAAAGTTACAGTTAAGGTTTTATACTTGCTATTTCTAAAATTTTTCCTAAATTTAATATAGGTAGAGCAGATTTTGGGCCAATGGGCCTAGAAAAATAGTTTAGGATAGGTTATGGGTCTAAAGTCAAATGTTTAGATTAAGACAGGTGAAGATGGGCCGAAAACCTAATTAGATTAGGACATGGTTTATTGATTTGGGCCCAATGACCTAAGTCTTTTACTTTCTCCCCTTCCCCCTTTTATGTGGTATTTGCTATTTTATTCACTTAGACTTAGTTACAATTCTCTACTAAGTCATTTAAAACTATTTTACACAAGTTTTTTCCTAAAATCAATCACTTTTCAACAAACAATCTTTTTGAAGTTAGTCTAAAGATATTTTCAAATAGTCCGGATAACCGCAAGTTAGTGGACGTTTTAGGTGCCTTAAAACCTTCCTAAAATGTTAATATGAACCGCTTACTCAGAATCTTCAAATTTAAATGATTTTTTTAGTTTTGGATCGTTTAAGTACTTTATAAAGGTTTTCTTAATTATTTTTGAATAAATTAAGTGGCGACTCTCAAAATTCAAAATTTTCGTAAAACAAAAATGGCGACTCTGCTAGGGATTCTAACTAGGTTCTGACCAAATGTTTGATTTCATCTTTTGACTAACTGTTTAAATTGCTTACGTGTTTATATGTTTTGATTTTGTGGAATTTAATTATTGCATCTCATATCATAATCTCGTATTGATTATTAAATTATTTTGGAGTTTCGTGGATGTCTCGGCCCCTGTTGTTCAACTCCAAATAAAGTATTGGAAATACGACGGTTTATTAGCACGTGAGCCATCTGATAGCCGTTTGTATTTTAAAACTCAAGTCATCCACTTGGAAACCTGGTTCAAACCCACTCTAGATACCCAAGATAGAGCTAAACCAAAATTCTATTTTTAGGCATGAGCCTAGGATGACCTAATACCCGAGGGGTATTGGGCCCATTAGAAAACTTGCCCTGCATCTATTGACCTCGAGTCAATTACAGACAAATCATATCTATGTGTTGAAGAAGAATATATGTTTGTTTAATCCAATCCATCATCTTTTGGGGGTCAGGAAAAAGCTTGCTTTGTATATGGATGCCTCAATCATACACCAATTGAGAGAGTATTTGAAACAAGCCAAGCAAGAAATTCATCGATTTGGACGGTTGCATCTAAGGCACAGGTATATGGAAATTGCTTGATCATCAACGGATATCACCAATGACAAGAAGTGGACAAATCTAAGAGGGAGAAGGTTGATAGAATAGCATTCAGGAACAAGTATTTCCTATCCCCTGTGCAGGACATTATTCTTTTTTCTCATGTTATTTCCCTTTCCCTAAAGATTGTATCCATTTTTTTGCAAATTTTATAGGCATTTATTCCATTTATGCATACCTATGAAGGTTTTGGAGGGATAATGGAATGACTTTAAAAAGGCGCATATTTTCTTGAAAATTCATTAGACCTAAACCCTTGGCTCAAAAGGGTCACCCAATTAGTATGCACGTTTATTACAATATGCTTGTGTAATATAACTTTTATGTGCTTATACGTGTTATGTTGATTTGAATCAAAGGCGAATTAATCCAATACCATTTTCCATAGAACATCTCTAGGCAGAAATATACCCCACTATACAAAAGTCCAACCAAACATACTCCATGTCTCCCAAGTTACTCAGAAAAGTCCGCAGTCATTCTTAAAACTTCCAAAATGATCTCTGCCATTTTAGGAAAGTTGACTTTAGAATCAGAAAAAGCCATTATAGTTTCGAAATACATAGGACCTAATTTTTCCTCATTGAGATACGTAGGTAGCCTTTCGGCCCGACTCATATCTCCAAAAGCTTTATTGTCCTCCACTTTCTTGAAAGAAGTAATAAGGCCGGAAAGTAGAAAAGTTGAACCTTCCTATTGAATTCCACCTATCTATATCATTGAGAAAAATCCTATTCATTGAAATTCTCGAGTTATCATTACTTCATGAATCAATTCGCATGAGATGAGAAACAACTCTATGTGTTTACTTCCTACCTTATCATCTTGCTTTGCTTATTATTAACGGAATCTAACAAGTCAACCTTTGAGTTGTTTTTACTTTGAAGGTAATAGAAACTACTCTATGTTGGCACAAAATGGCCCTACTTCACTAGATCAAAATGAATAAGAGATCCTCTTCTTGACAATAGCTTTGTTCTAGGAAAAGAAAAATGACTAGTAGTAAAACTGGACTCTATCAATTATTTTTAAAACCTATAAACCATGGTCTTGAGGATGGGATACGGAAAATGCGAGAGAAGAGTTTTCCAAGACAACTGAGATCATGAAAGATTAATTGGAGGAAACATTATTGAATTGGACCTCCACTACACCCATGAATCGTCTCCCATCGTACAATAATAACTTAAAACCTGCCATTGTTATGTCATGTCAAGAAGTAAGATAATGACTAATGAGAGACAATAGCCTTAGAACAGTCAACAAAAGAGTCAACGAGTTCGAGAATCAAAAAAGTCTAATCTAGAAGAAATTGAGGTGGTTAACTAGGAGGGCAATGACTAAGAGAATTGGACAATTGAAATTTCGTTCTCTCAAGACAAAGGCAAAAAAAAAAAGCCATGTCATTTGTAGAAGTACTTATTTCTATCCTAGTAATATGGATAATAGTATTCAGGGCCATTTAACCCTGAAAATTCTTTTTATGTACGAACTACGTTTGACCTGAATTCCCAAGAAAGGGATACGTAGGCAACCTATGTCGGCTTCGGTCAACCCCTTAGGAGAATTTATCTTTTTCTTTTATGTACGAACTACGTTTGACCTGAATTCCCAAGAAAGGGATACATAGGCGGCCTATGTCGGCTTCGGTCAACCCCGTAGGAGATTTATCTCTTCCTTTTATGTATGAACTATGTGATGACCTGAATTCCCAAGAAAGGGATACGGTGGCAGCCTATGTCGGCTTCGGTCAACCCAATAGATTTTACTATATATCCTTAGCGTAGTCTTGAACTACGTTTGCCTTGATTCCTGCTTTAACGGGATAAGTAAGCGCCCCACTGGCTCGGTCATATAACCCAAGGAAATGGAAACTGGGGCAGAATTTTTGAGAAGGAATCTTGAAAATTTACAAGAGGAAGATCATCTTCAAAAAACAAAGAGAGCGAAGACTAATAAAGAATTCGGATCCTCATGGGCTGATTTCATCTCAAACAACTTTAAAATGGGGTAGAAATTTTGAGGAGGTCCTCAAAATTTCCACTAATATATTGGAATATATTTCAAATTCCCCAGCACTAGAGGTCAAAGTTAAGTTTTAGAAGTCACCATCTGCGACAAAGTCTAGTTAGACTAAATCTTCAGCTATGACAAAACTTTTGATAAAAAGCCTCAATGATGACAAATCCCTGGAATTCCTCTATCAAACGTCAGAATATAGTCAGAACCAAGAGAAAGATGTTCGTTGGGATTGTACATGACATGGCTGACAGAGATTTTCCAAAGCTTTTACAAGAATTTTTTGAAACTAGTATTACTTTCGAAAATCTATACACATTTTTTTATTTAGTGATTGTCTAGGCATCTATTATGACGGGGAGTCAGAGTAGAGGTCCCAACACGATGGAGCACCCGAAAGATGGCGAGAAGCAAACTAAGGATCGAAGGACGCCACCACGGAGTCGTTTCATTCAAAACTAACTGTTTTTCTGTGGATGCAGGGATCAATACACAAGGATGAAAACTATTTTAGAAAATCCCAATCAAGCTGCGAGCCACACCAAAGTATATAATGCCCAAGAACAGTATTTTTGGGTAGCCCCGAAGACGGGTTTAATATCCTTTTATTGAGGACTTTTTGAATTATCTATCTCATTTCTTGAGACTATGAAGGACAAACAAAGGCGCCTTATCTACTTTATGAATATTGTATTTTGAATTCTTTATATAAAAAGAGTCGCTAGCATAAGGGACTTTATGTCTATGAAATATTTACTTTGAGTGTAGGTGAATTCAAGAAAGTTAGCCCAATAAATAAAACAATCAAAGGATTACTCATTAGGAGAAAGAGTCGAAAGTCATCCTCAAAATTTGCCTTGAAGTAAAGCAAACGGTATTTGAGTAGTCCCCAAACAAAGATTTTGCTCCATTTAGTTGCATTTGGTGGATATTCTATTTAATTATTTCTTCAAAAAGAGAAGATTAATAGCAGAATAAGTCATTCAAATTATGATGTTCAGTATTTGTCATTAAACTATCATAAAGCTTGACTGTGGTTGCCAGTGAGAGCGACATTGTGCCTATTAACTGTCTACCTTGAGTACATGTATATGTAGAAAGCAAAACACAGAAAAACGAACTCAGGTGAAACTGTTTTTAAACCACTGGAAGAACCATTGCATCTCATTGCCGAGAGGGTCATCTCATGCCATTGTCGAGAGGGACATTTAATTCCATTGCCGAGAGGACCATTTCATATTATCGCCGAGAGAGACATTTCATGCCATCCAAGAGGGCCATTTCATATCACTTCATTGGAAGGCCATTGTATTTAATATCTATTGGCACGCGAGATAACATACGCTGGCGTCGAGGATATCATCAATATTTAATATCTGTTGACACGCGAGACACAAACGCTAGCGTCGAGGATATCATCAGCATCTAATATTTGTTGACACGCGAGACACAAATGCTGGCATCAAAGATATCATCAATATCTAATATCTGTTGACACACGAGACATAAATGCTGGCATCGAGGATATCATTAGCATCTAATATCTGTTGACGTGCTAGACACAAATGCTGGGGTTGAGAATATCATCAGCATCTAATATCTGTTGACACGTGAGACACAAATGCTGGCATCAAGGATATCATCAGCATATAATATCTGTTGACACGCGAGACACAAATACTGGCATCGAGGATATCATTAGCATTTAATATCTATTGACACATGAGACACAAATGCTGGCGTCAAGGATATCATCATCTAATATTAGTTGACATACGAGACACAAATGCTAGCTTCGAGGATATTATTAGCATCTAATATTTGTTGACGCGCGAGATAGCATACGCTTGCATCAAGGATATCATCAGCATCTAATATCTATTAACACGCGAGATAGCATACGCTAATGTCGAGAATATCTCATTATTTTATGAATCAACATCTGAATACATCAAAAGCACGTGATTCAAAGGGATGTCTTCAAGTTGCTATCTAAAATCGAACGACATATGAGACTTCCTAGAAATTGATAATCTGAGGGTCATCTATAAGTCATATTATTTGAAATAGGATAGCGCACAAGATTACCTATAAGTTGATATCCCATTGGTCATTCGTAAGCTACAACAACATCCTAACCGGATAGTGTGCAAGGTTACCCAAAAAATGATAGTCAAAAGGTTATCTGTAAGTCGCAACTAAATCCTTACCGGAGAATATGCAAGATTATCAAATTGATAAGTGCAAGGGTTCTCTTTAAGTCGTGTCAAATCCAAGATCAATTATTTGGAGGATTACCCAAAGACTAGCAATTTGAGACATATCTATAAGTCATATTGTATCCAAGGTCGATGATGTGTAGGAATACCTGAGAACTATCGGTTGGAGGGATATTTGTAAGCCATATATTATCCAAGGTCGGATAATGTACAAGATTACCTAAAGGATAGAAATTCAAAGGATATCTGTAAATCGCCTCGTATCCAACATCAAATAATGCACAAGATTATCCAAAGATGATATTTCAAGAGGAATCTATAAGTTATATCGATACAAAAGATGCGCAGGACTTACCCGAGGTCACATACAAAAATTATTGTCAATAACTAGAAAGGTTATTCTAGGCAACTAAAATGGTTCACCTCAGCATAATATTACACGGTTGCAGGGACTGTTCTGCATAAAGTGTCATCGGTGTCCAAAAAGATCAGCCCACGTTGAAGACCTATTCAACCGACAAATGAGATAATTATGCAACAACCAAGAGAGTTGTTGTATCTATTGTTGTAAGTTATTTCCTTCCAACAGGTACATGAAAGGGATGACTTTGCTTTTCAGGAAACAACTCACGTGGAGATATGGTAAAGACTATATAGCTCTTTCGTGAATTATGTTTAGCACTAACACTTTTGTTTAAGACATTGTCAAGAGCATCAAGAGTATGAAAATCTCAAATCAAACCCACACGTGCAGACGACTCCAGATAGGACGCAATACAACGTGGAACTCTTTCTTAGTAGCAAAATAGGACATAGTCTAGAGAGGGACGTCAAACTCTTTGGACGCGAGCTAAAATATGATCACCACCACCATCCAACCACACCTCTGTTAGAAGGCATGTGGAAATTTTTAGGATATTTTAGTTTCAGCTTCACCTTCGGTATATTTCTAAACTCATACTGAGGGTAAACTTCTCTTTCTTTCAAATTCGAGTGATAGTGCACCTAGAGTTTTGGAAATTATGTTCAGGTAAGTTCTTGCCTATGTATGTAAAGGATACCACACTCATGGTTAAGAGGTTACAAGTCACTTTTCCACAACTCAATCAACTTGTTACTCATCCCGAATCAAAGATCATCTAAAATAAGATACTATCTTTTCTACCGACCGAGTCAAAATACAAGCAGTCTGATTCTCTGAGTCTCGGGGATAAGTAGGCTGGGATCTATGTAGAAAACTTAACTGCATTCCAACCTGCCCTTCAAATCCCTCTATTCAACAGCTTTTCAGTTTTATCAAAACTCTAAAACTGAGATAGCTTATGAATATTCTGAAATCATGCTTCACATCAAGCTTTATGAACTACAAGTGGACTAAATTCTTAAATAACCTGAGATATGTAGGAAAACTGATACCAAGGTCCGGTCATAACTTTATGAAACTCGTGCGAAAGTCAACCTCTTTTAGATTCGAATTTGTGGTCGGACAAAAAATTAGGAACGTCAACCTCCCTTTGCCCATGATTACTTGTATCCACCCTACCCTAAGGGAGGGGCAGTTGTTGATACCTAATTTTTTCCCTTCAAGATTAAATTTATTCCTGTGTTTCTACTATTTTTAATAAAATTGAAATATTTATTTCATCCGAATAAAAAATTTTCAAAATATTTTTTGTACATGATTTTGTCATTTTAAGTAACGATTATATTTATCGTGTTTAGTTATACGAGATTCTATAATTTGATTACTGAAATATTTATTTTATGGAATATTAAATTTTAATTAAGGATTATTTTAAAAATAAATATAATTAAAATATTGATTGTAATATAATTTATTATCAAAATAATTTATTTGTATAAACATACATTTGATTTTATTAAATCAAGAAGCTCGGGATTAAACAAAGTATTAATTCATATCGAATTTCAATTTAATTTAGTCAATCTATTAGATTTGGCCATAATTGAAATCAAATTGGCCATAATTACAATGCAATCCATCAATTGATTTTTAATTTGGTCAAAATTAAATAAATATGGATAAATTTAAAATCCCAATTGGGGTTATATTTTAAATAACCCCAAAATTCCCAAAAACGCTCACAACTTCTATCCAATTCCCACCAAAAAAATAATTTCAAATTATACTACATTGTACTATTTCCTCCAAACTTTGTCCTTTCCCAATTTTGAAATTCAAAAATTGTACTATATTGTACAATTCCCCCCAACCTTTCTTCTTTTTCCAAATTCCAATTTTGAAATTTAAAAATTGTACTACATTGTACAATTTTCCACCACATTATCTTTCACCTCACCTTATCTTCAATTTTTAAATTTCAAAAACACCCCTAAAAAACTTTCTCCCACATTGGTAGATTAATAGAATTGGATCTCTATCTTTTCCTAGAAATACTACCACTATTTTGATAGAAAAACCAAGTCTCAAAGAATTGAAAAGCTTTTGAGCAAATAGTTGAAATTTTTTTTAGTGAAAAAAAAAGTCTCAAGGGTGAAAAAGTTTTTAAAAAAAGGCTAGAAAGGTGAAAAAATATCTTTTTGTTTCGTAGTGTTGGTTGACTAATTAAAATTTTTTGAGTTGCCGACGACGTTTTCTGGTGGTGGTTGATTCCGACGAAGCTCTTAGTCTCGTTTTGCTACCCCAAAAAAGGTAAACACACCTTTCCTTTTTTTTTTATTTTTATTATCATTTTCTGCTTCATCTTTTTCTTCTTCGTAGTTCATAGTTATAATCTTGTTTGCTGGGATTGTTTGCTGTAGATGGCCTTGAAGACTATAGGACGTTGTAGTATCAATATTATGGTTATTTTCATGTTCATGGTATAAAAATGAGCTAGCAATAGTTGTACATGCCTTTTTGACTTTATTCTTTGATTATTATAGATAAAGTTTCAATCTTTGCTTAAAAGATGTACTTATGCTTTGTTTAAATTCATTGTTGGCGGATGGATTTGTTTTTAGCATGTAAAGTTGTTTCCTTTATGTTGAAAAGAATAGTTAATATTGATTTTTTCTCTCTTTTAACTTTATTCTTTGATAATTATAGATAAAGTTTCAATCTTTGCTTAAAAAATGTACTTATGCTTTGTTTAAATTCATTGTTGGCGGATATATTTGTTTTTTAGCATGTAAAGTTGTTTTCTTTATGTTGAAAAGAATAGTTAATATTGATTGTTTCTCCTTTTTGACTTTTTTCTTTGATTATTATAGATAAAGTTTCAATTTTCACTTAAAAGATGTACTTATGTCTTGTCTAAACTCATTGTTGGTGGATATGTTTGTTTTAGCGTATAAAGTTGTTTACTTTATGTTGAAAAGAATAGTTAATATTGATTGTTTTATCTTTGAACTTTATTCTTTGATTATTTTGTATAAATTTTTTATCTTCTTTGATCTTTGCTCAGAAGATGTACTCATGTCATGTTTAAATTTATTGTTGGCGGATATATTTGTTTTTAGCATGAAAAGTTATTTCTTTTTTGTTGGAAAAATAGTTACTATTGTTTGTTTAGCCTTAATAAAAATATTAATTGGTTAAGTCAAGAATTTTTCATTTGCTTGCTAATTATTTTAATTGATTTCAAAATACTCATATAAGAGATGAAGTGCTAGCTTTATTTTCCATCCAAGATGTTTATTCCTCTTTTGTTCGCATGTCGTCTTGTCAAAATGATGAGAAAGTTCGGACTTTTGTGGCTAAATAGAATTATTTGGATATTTTTGACTCATGCATAGTATGATTGTTGAACGATATTTCACTTTTAGAGATTCTAAGCTTTTATTCTAATTTTCTTACTCCGGATTATTATATGTGCTCTTTGTGTGTTTAAAGACTTGATTCATTTCTCTCTCTTTTATTCATTATATCAAAAGATAATCAACGATGTCGTAGAAATATAAACCATAGGATGTTACATATTTTGTAATTTAGATGTATGAATTTTCGTTAATGTCGCGTTAATTGAAATTTAAAGATTCTCTTTCTTGAAAAGTTAACCTTTATTTTCTTTTGTTATATGGATTAGTGTATATGTTTGTTCAATTTTAAAAGTCCTGAGTATTTTTCTTATTGCCTCATCCCTTTACTTTCGCAAGCTTATGTTGTTTGTTTCTCGCATTAATTCATTGAATATTGCCTTCTTCCTTTTACCTTTATTTATTCTTAATATGAACATATATCATGAGGCATGCAAGTGAATGTCTTTGCTTTGCATTTTATCTATTGACTCTCACTTTTGTTATACATGTGCAAGTGTGCATATCATTGTAATTCAAAAATCGATTCTTGATATTTTCTTTTGCTTTGAAATATGTAGCTATTATACCTTGAACATATATGAATTTATTTATCTTTTCTTTGCATGCAAAAAATATCTAGAGTCCAAATGAACTCCTCTCCTCTTGCATTTCGTAATGGGCCAATGAGGCTCATCTCTTCGAGTCAAGTCCGAAGTTTAAACCAAAGGTCCATCACATGGCGTGCGGGTGCTAGAAGACAGACGAAGAATAAATATGGGTCAAAACCCATTGATGAGGTTTCTAAGAGACTTGAAAAGTCTCAATTTTTATTATTGTGTTCTTTTTATTTATTCATTCATTTGGGCCTCGAAGCCAAAATTGTAAATTTAATACAGGTGGAGCAGATTTTGAGCCAATGGGCCTGAAAAATAGTTTAGGATAGGTTATGGGCCGAAAGTCAAATGTTTAGATTAGGACAGGTGAAGATGGACCGAAAGCCCAATTAGATTAGAACAGGGTTTATTGATTTGGGACCAATGACCTATGTCTTTTACTTTCTCCCCTTCCCCTTTTTATGTGCTATTTGCTATTTTATTCGCTTAGACTTAGTTACAATTCCCTACTAAGTCGTTCAAAACTATTTTACATAAGTCTTTGCCTAAAATCAATCACTTTTCAACAATCAGTCCTTTTGAAGTTAGTCAATAGATATTTTTAAACAGTCCAGATAACCGCAAGTTAGCGGACGTTTTAGGTTCCTTAAAACCTTCCTAAAACATTAATAGGAACCGCTTACTCAGAATCTTTAAATTTAAACGATTTTTCCATTTTGGATCGTTTAAGTACATTATAAAGGTTTTTCTTAATTCCTTTCAAATAAATTAAGTGGCGACTTTCAAAAGTCAAAATTTCTATAAAACAGAGGCATCAACTAATTTCTCCTTAAGGCATTCAAATGCCTTTCTGCAATCACCATCAATGTGAACTTGGCCTTCTTCTCTAAAAGCTTGCAAAATTGATTTACAATTTCGAAAAGGTCCTTTATAAAGCGACGATAGAATCCCGCATGACCAAGGAAGCTACGAACTCCCTTTACTGAAATGGGAGCAGGTAGTTTCTCAATAACCTCGTCCTTTGCCCAGTCGACTTCAATTACTTTGGCTTAAATTTGGTGTCCAAGTAAAATGCCCTCCTTCACCATGAAGTGGCTCTTTTCCCAATTTAGCACTAGATTGAATTCTTTGCACCGCTGCAATGCTCTACTCAGATCTACTAAACATAGCTCAAAATAATCACCTACCACTGAGAAGTCATCCATAAACACCTCCAAGGTGTCTTCCACCATATCGAAAATGATAGACATCCTGCACCATTGAAAGGTGGTGGGTGCATTACAGAGACTAAACGGCATCCGTTTGAAAGCAAAAGTACCATACGGGCATGTGAAAGTCGTCTTCTCCTGGTCCTCTGGTGCGATAGATATCTGGTTATAGCCCAAATATCCATCGAGGAATTAATACCAACCTCTTTCCACCAATCGATTAAGCATTTGATCCACAAAAGACATCGGGAAGTGGTCCTTCAAAGTCCATGAGTTGAGCTTACAATAGTCCATGCAAACTCTCCCCCAGTCATAGGCCTGAGTGGAATCAACTCATTTTTCTCATTCATAACTACAGTCATGTCCCCTTTTTGGGCACTCATTGGATGGGGGTTACCCACTTACTATCAGAGATGGGGTATACAACTCCTGCATCAAGCCATTTAATGATCTCTTTCTTAACCACTTCTTGCATCGGTGGGTTAAGGCGGTGTTGGTGCTCAATGGTTGGTGTGCAATCTTTCTTAAGATGAATCTTGTGAGTGCAAATGGCCAGAGAAAAACCAATAATATCGACAATAGTTCAACCTATAGCCCTTTTGTACCTCCTAAGTACAGAGATAAGTGCTTCAACCTGGTTCTCACCCAAATCTGCTGCAATAATCACAGGCAAGGTTTTCCACTGCCTAGAAACACATATCGTAGATGGCCTAATATTTCCTTCAACTCAAACACCGGTGGCTCTTCAATAGATGGCTTAGCCTGTGGTGTTGGGCAATTTTTGAGGTCCAAATTTACATTCTTTGGAGCATATGAATATGATCCCATTCCCCTCAGGGCACAGACTGTCTCCTCATAATCTTCAATGCCTTCGCTATCAAAGTTCATCAAGACCACAACCAGAGTTTTAACAGTAAATTTTTCCTCTATCGGCACCTCCCGCTCATCCTTATAATAAACATTAATAATAGAGAATACACTCCTTTTTTGTGCTGCTTTATAGACTGGAACACATCAATCGAACTACCTCATCATTAAGTCTGAACAGTAGCTCATTAGGCCATAAATCAATAAACACGCTCCCAGTTGTGAGAAAAGGTCTACCCAAGATTATGGGTACCTCAAAATCTACCTCACAATCCAGTATAATAAAATCAACAGGAAATATAAAGCTGGCCACCTTTATTAGCACATCATATAATATCTCCACTGGCTGCATCACCGACCTGTCTGCCATCACTAGTCGCATATTTGTGGGCGTAGGATCCCCCAAACCCAACTTCTTATAAACAACAAGTGGCATCAGGTTAATACTTTCTCTGAGATCACATAAGGATTTAGCAAAATCAAGAGACCCGATAATACAAGGGATGGTGAATGCTCCCGGGTCTGCTTTCTATCTTGTCAAAATAGCACCACAATAGTGAAGATTATCCACCGCTTCGTAGCTCACTGTTCTCTTCTTTGTCACAAGGTCCTTCATAAACTTAGCGTATCCAGGCATCTGCTCTAGTGCCTCCAATAAAGGCACATTCACCATCAACTGCATTAGTATCGCCATTAGTTTACTAAACTTTGTGTTATCAACCTTTTTTTTCAATCGATAAGGGATAAGAGGTGGTGGTTTTGGGAGAGTGGTAACCACTGCTTCATTCTTCTTTCCTTTTTATTTCTAACTCATCAACCTGTTGATGGTTAGATGGAATCTCATTACCATCCAGTTTCTTAGACTCCACTAGACGGTTTTATTTATCTTCCACACCTTTTTCAACCACATCATCAATCAAAACTTTGCCTATAGAAGGCCCAGTAATACTTTACCATTTCGAGTGGTAATTGTCATGCAAGAGCTATTATTCTGAGGGTTTTGCATCGTGTCACTCAACAAAAACCGCTCTTTCTCTAGTTGAATGCCGCTGAAAGTTGGTTCATCTACTGCTCCAACTATTTTATAGAGGTTGAATGTGAATCCACCAATTGACTCATAGAGGATAGATTACTCTTCATCGTTGTCACACCAGCATTGGTCGCCTTTACCCATTTCAATAACTTCTTCATTATGTCCTCTATAGATATTTTACCCAAACTAGTAGCAGCGTTATCACAATTTCCAAGAGGCACATACAATCCACTCATGTCATTTTTATTTTTCTAGTTCCCTTGGTCGCTATCTCTGTAACCAGCTTTGTCATAGTACGTTCGACCTTAATTTCCTTGGCTATTGCCTCAAAAACTCCCATGGTTGTTCAGATAATTAGCCTCCTCCCCAGAATCAGATTCAGTTCTACTTTGCGACCCCACTGCTTTTACCTTTTCAGTTTTTCCAGATAGCAAATGCTTAGTAAGAAAATCTATCTGGGTCTTCATGTACGCCATATCTTGGTCATGCTCTTCTTCTTTTCAGTGTTGCTTCACAGACATACCACTAGACATAGTAGAGCTTGCTACCTAAGAATCCCTGGTTTGCCAAGCTCTACTCTGCTTAGTCATCCTATCAACATTTCAGAAGCCTCCGAAAAAGTAAGATCCATAAATGCTCCACCTGAAGCATTATCCACAATCGACTTCATGATTAAATTCAAGGTTCTTTACAGAGTCTCCATCAAACGTATGTCAGTCATTTCTTGATTGGGACACTGTATTAACTTCTTCTTGAACCTCTCCCATGGATCGTGAAGAGCCTCATTCAGAAGCTGCCTGGAATTATTGATCTCGTCCCTCAAGTGTAACATCCTAGATAATGGAAAGAACCTTTCTAGGAAAGCTCCTTTCAGCTTCCTCCAGTTTGTTATAGAATCAAGAGTCAACCCATTAAGCCATAGTGTTGCCTCCTCAGAGAGAGACAACAAGAATAGGCGCAGACGGATAGCATTCTATCCTACTACTGGGTTAACAAAAGACTTACAAATAGTGACAAAGTTCACTAAGTGCATAATCGGATCATCACCCAGAAGTCCACCAAATAGCCCCTTCAAATGAAGTAGTTAAATCATGGTGCTCGTGATGTTGAACTTAGCTCCGGATGCCAATGGTGGAGGAATAATAGCTCTAGTTGCACCTTCTCTATCCATATTATCCTTATCCTCCTCAAGATTAAATTTCACAGGTTGATGATCTTGTCTCACTCTGAAAGGGCAATTTCTGTTCACTTTTTGGTACACAGGTGCAGCCACATCCTCTGCACACCTTTGATTAGTAGGATTTTACAAATCATCATGTCCTAAGTCCTCATCATCTAGATTCGAAAGACGCATTGGTTGACCATCATTCTGTTAATTCAGCTAAGCTCCAGCCAGGGTGGCTAGTCAATCTGCTTCTTGTTGATCAACCATTCTGCCAATTAACTGAGGTTTCAGATGTACTGGTAATAACGGTTCATCCGACCTCCTTGTACTTGGCATACACAATAATTACCCTGCAAAGAACAAAACAACAAATAAAGGTAAAATTTGGAAAACTTGACCAAAGATTAATTAACAATCACAAACTTAATTGACAATTGTATTCCCCGGCAACGATGCCAAAATTTGATACACCTAAATTACAACTTTCGTTAGAAAGTGCAGGCGGTCACTGTCAAATATAAAACCCAAATAGGTTGGGGTAGAATCCCACAGGGAATACTGTGCAAACTATGGTTGTTAATAGACTGTTGATCGAAGGTTCCAGAGTAAAAAAAGTTTTTGGCTTGTTAACAATATCTAGATGTTTGTAGCAAAATGTGTTCTAACTACTGAGTTTTTATTGCAACTGTTAATTCAGTGAGAGTAGACAAACTAGAGTTATTTTCATCAAGATGTTCAAGCAGTCGGGGTTGTGAATTATCTTAAGTTTCCATTTTAAAACTTCAATTGTAAAAGTTGTTGAATTCTAAAATTTACCCATTTATTTCTCAACCTAAATGGATAGTTTACCCTTTAATTCTTTCGAACTTAAAGAGTACGTTGGTTTATTCAACTAGACTTTCACGTGGGTTGATCCCGTTAAGGCATCAACCCATAATCAAAAGGTTAAAGCCTTTGGATTTCATGTAAACCTCTTATTTTCCCAATATACACTTTTTTACTCAAACAAGTGATGTTCTTGGGCTCACCCTTTAAATTTGCGACCAAGAAAGGTCATTAATATGAAGAAGGGTTTATACAATCTTGATTAAGTATGGAAATTAAGTATTTTCACAACCCTACTTAGCTATTCACATTAAGGCTCCCATAACCCTAGTTATGGGAGCTTAGCCACACATCTCAAGAGAAGAAGAAGAAGTCATTGTGTTCTTCATAAATAAATTCAGAGAATTACTTACAAAAGTTTCAATAATTGCTCTTGAATCTTCAGTGAAAAATGAATAAAATAGCTAGATCCACAATAGTAGCTTGAATCTTCGAGAGTAATACGTTACAATAAGTTTTCAAGATGGAAACATGATAAAAGATACCTAAATTAAACCTAAACTAGGTATTTATATGTTCCCATGTACTAAGGATTTGAAATTTGAAGGGATTAGAAATTTGAACTCATTAATGCCGCATCGAAGTTGACGGTCATGTTGACAGCCCGTCGATAGCCTGACAATCCATCATGTGAACCGTCCCTGATGGTCCCAAACTGCTACTTTCTAGTTAAGGTGTGATGGTCATGTTGATGGGATGTCACGGTCTGTCGCATGAACCGTCGCTTGATCACTTGAGATGTCATTCACTATTTCAGCTTGACGGTTAAGTTGTTCGTCAGAGGTTCGACGGTCTGTTACTTGGACCGTCATAGGAGTCATCTACTTGGACCATTCTGTTTAGCCTTGATGGTCACTTTGGTGGTCCGTCACATGGCTAACGGTCCACAAGTTTGACCGTCAGTGTCCTTTTTCTGCTACTTTTCCAAGTTTCTTCTTCAGCTAAATCCTTAACCTGAAAACACTAAAATCCAATATCAAATACAACAACAGCTTCTTGAAAACGTACAATTATCCCTTGAAAAAGATATAAAATATTTTTTCAAATACCGGGACATCAGTCTACCAGTTGTGGACTGATGTTGTTGGGCTTAGACAGGGTACTGATTCTGTTACTGAATACTATTCCATATTACATGATTTATAGGGTGAATTAGATGTGTTGGTCCATTCTCCCGTGTGCAATTGTGCTGAAGCTAAGACTCATATTGAATATTTGCAACAATAAAGGTTATTGATGTTTTTAACGGGGTTGAATGAGACCTTCAGTCATGTGCGAAGTGATATTCTTCTTAAACTAGAGGAAAGTCAGAGATTGTTAGGTTTCGTGGGATCTAGCAAGGAACACTTTACTATGTTAGCAGGAAAAGGTCATACCTTTAGAAATGGAAAGAAGCTACAAACAGGGGGAGCTTGTGAGATTTGTGGGTAAAAAAATCATGTAACAACAGGCTCTTATAGACTAATAGGCTTTCCACTAGATTTTAAGAGCAAGAAGAAATTTCCCATATCAGGATCACAACACTCACCAGCTTATCACAATGGAGTCAGTAACTCTAGGACAGAAAATTACAATCATACCCGATCGTCAAGCTTCAGGCCTTATGCCAATAGTGCAACAACAACTAATAAAGGGTAACAAGCACTAAATGAGCTCACTATTGATGAAATGGAACAGGTGCACAATATGAAGCACAACAAAGATGCAAATGACTGCAGAGCTAACCTAGTATGTAATTTTTCTATGCAAAATAATTGTGGTACACAAAAATGGATTATCGATTCCGGAGCTACTCACCATATTACTTCATGTAAAGACCTCTTAACTCATATAAAGGAACTAGGCAACACAAGCATAGTACAGATGCCCATAGGAAAGAAGACAAAAACTAAACATACTGGAGAAACTACTATTCTGGGAAACTTTGCAGTGAAAAATATCCTACATGCCCCTGACATCAAGTTCAATCTACATTTAGTAACAAGGCTCACTAAGGACTTATCTTGCAGTATCAGTTTCTTCCCTGATTTTTATGTCTTGTAGGGTCTTTACAGTGGCAAGGTGATTGAAACTGGTAGAGAACACTGTAAGCAGAAGTCCAGCTAAAGCTGAATATAGGAGCATGACAGCTGTTGTATCTGAAGTAACATGGCTTGCAGGCTTTTGAAAGAGTTGAATATGAACATTGAAACACCTGTCAAGGTGCATTGTGATTACAAGGCAGCAATCCAAATCAGTGTTAATCCCATCTTTTATAAGAGGACTAAACATATTGAGATAGACTATCATTTTGTTAGGAAGAAAAACAAAAGTGGTTTGATCAGTACAGAATACATTGGTACTAAGGAACAACTTGCAGACTTGCTCACAAAAGGACTAGATGTTGCACAACATCATTCCTTATTGAACAAGCTGGGACTACTGAATGTATACATAGACTCTAGTTTGAGGGGGAGTATCAGAATGAGTGAAGTAAAGCACTTAGCAGTTAAAGGAAGTTAAGCTTCCACAGTCAGTTAGCAACACCCACTTATATTGCTTAGCTGTCACTTATCTGGACAAAATAGTTAGTTAGTGAGGTGCAATACATGTGGAGCTTGTATATGTGCACTAGTATAAAAGAAGCAATGTACAAATCAATTGTATAATATAAGAAAATATCTTCTTCTAGTTCTCCCTCTCTGTATTCTTCTCCCCAAACTGCTTAGCAGCATGAGCTCAACAGTTTGAGAATTATATCAATTTCATTCCATAGATTCTCAGTTTCTCTAGCACAATAACTTTACTTTCTTTATATTTAACATTGACATATGTTGACGTAGATGAGGTTTTGGAAGAACACACCAATAACTTTCCATTTTCTTCTAATTTGGATGAGCATTTGGAATAATTAGTGAAATTACAATTTAATTTCACAACAACAATAACTAAAACTCTTATTATAAGATTAAATGACTAACAATATTTTACTTTCCCATTGTTATTTCAATTTATGGAACACAATAATTAGTCAATTTATGTATCTGCTCATAAATACTATTCTACTAGTACTTTACTTCGCCATTGTTATTCAACATATAGATCACTAATTATATAAGACTAAATGACTAACAAATGGGCCTTAAATAAAGGGAAAGGACATGACATGGCCATTTTAAAAAAAAAATGGCCCATAATTGAAAAGGTGGACATGCTGTAGCCAGTCGGCTAATGTAATTCCCCTTTTTAGTCATTTGGTCCAATTGGACACATGCAGTCCCTATACTCAATTGATACACTTTTATACCAAATTGATACACTTTTATACTATATTGATACACTTTTTAAAAAAGGGAAAGGAAATTCTATGCAAGCACATGCAGTCCCTATACCCAATTGATACTCTTTTATACCACATTAATACACTTTTATACTACATTGATACACTTGCAGTTTTCATATACTCAATTGATACTCTCTCATACTAGATTGATACATTTTTAGAATGCATGTAGAAACTATATAGAGTCGTATAAAATATGTATCTAAATAATAATTGTAGTTAAAAATTGTATAAAATATGTATAAAAATGCTATAATTATTATATATAATATGTATATGTATAGAAATTGTATCATTATTATATATAAATATATATCTTTAACAACTGTATTTTATTAAAAGTATATAATATTGTATTTTATTGTATAAATAAGTAAAACTAAATAAAACAAATAGTATGTTATTTTAATAATATTGGTGAATGCAAAATAATTTGGAAAAAAAAGCAATTACTCTATTGTTTAAAAAGAATAAAAAAGAGTAGAATTTTTAAAAAAGAAAAGGAGCCAAAACGGGTGAGGTAGCAAATCTAATTACTAACTAATTACTATAGTTTTAGTTAGTACTGCAAATCTAATTACTAACGACCGAGAAATGAGAAAAGTAAGACTAGCGCCTACATTACTTTACAATTAAAGATGAAAAGTCGGTCCAGGACACAAAACGGAAAGGGCCGAATTGTGATGTAGAATTGAGGTGCTAGTTACTGGATTTTTAAATTTAGGTACTAGTTTTGTAAAATTATTTTAGTTTTAAGTGTTATTTTTGATCTTTCCCCTTAAATAAATTGCACCAAAACAATATGACTAAAACTTTAATTTTCACTAATTGATATTGCAAATATAAATATCTTCATATTGTTTTATCAATACATATTTTTCTCCAAAATGTAACTAGCTCATCGAAATCTCTAATTAACTAGGTATTAATCAGTTGTAGTTGCTCAACAACAAACATGAACAAGTCAACTAATAAAGAGTATTACTTGGACAGATGTTGAGAGAAATTATGAATCGATATAGTATAATGATTAGCCAAAAAAGAAAAAAGTATAAATAACATAAATACCAACTATTTTGAAAGTAATTATACTCTCTCTCACTTTTTTAATTACTTTACTTTCTCTCCCTATTAATATACATAACATAGCCGACATATATATAGCATTCTGTGTATATGTTGGAATTTTTGTAATATGTTTAGGGAGTTGAGATTTTTTGTAATATTAAAAACATAAGTTGTGTATTTATGTAATTTTTAGAGGAAAAAACTTACTTTGAGTACTTTGGTAACCATGCAACAAACTATCTAACTAATTTTGAAAACATGAATGGGATGGATAACCAATTTTCCTGTTTAGTATTCATTATCTAAGGGACAAGTAACTTTGGCCCATGCCATGTTTCTTAATAGACATAGTGCTAAAAATTACACAAATACATAACTTATATTTTTAATATTACAAAAAATTTCAACTCCCTAAATATATTACAAAAATTTTAATATATACATAGAATGTTATGTATATGTTGTCTATGTTATGTATATTAATAGAGAGAGTAAAGTAATTAAAAAATGGAAGAAAATATAATTACTTTAAAAGGGTTGATATTTTTGTTCTTTATACCATATATATTTGGTTGAATGAATATGTCATAACTCATATTACACCAATAAGGACATCCCCGCTATACATAGTAGCTGGTTCAATTAAGTATGGAAATTTCGGATATTTATGGGGTGTTTGGCCATGAGAATGTTTTATTTTTATTTTTTAAAAAATTATTTCATGAAAGTTGTAGTGTTTGGCCACAAGAATTTTCAAATACAATTTGAAATTATATTTGAACAAATTGTATTTAGAAAAGTAAAAATAATGAGTTAATGGTGATTGGATTGACTTAATTATTTTTAAATACTTTTGACTTTAAAGTTTTTTTTTTTTTCTTGTAAAACTTTAAGCAGTGTTTACAAAACTAAAAAGCACTTATTACTTTTAGGCCAGTAAAGTATAAAAGTAAGTCAAAAGTCAAAAGTAGAGTCTCTATTTATGACTTTTAGCTTATAAGCTAGGAGTACTTATTAAAAGCTCATCCAAACACTAAAATGTTTTCATTTTTACTTTCTCACAAAATGTCAAAAATAATTTTAATTTATATTCATGATCAAATACAACTTTAAACTTCAATTTCAATTTCAACTCAAAAAGTAATTATCTGGCTCTTTTTTTTTTTTTTTTAAATGGATTTAGGTAGTTAATAAAAATGGTAGGGATTTTATGTAATTCAGTGAAAATAAGTTGTGGTGGTAATGTATTTTTTTTCTTTTTTAAAGGACTGAGATAATATTAATATTTAACTTTGTGTTGACAATGATTTGGTAAAAGGAAATGTACTCCGTACTTGATTAAGGCGACCTATTTCCTGATTCAAAAAAATTATGTGCCTGAAGAATCACATTAACAGTTCTAAATATTGACAAATGACGAAGCTTTTAGGAAAAATAAAGAAAGTTAGTAATTAATGATCTAATAATTAAAGAGGTAAAATAATGTATAATCGAATCATCACCGTTGAAAATGGGTGACATATGCTTAAAATAATTGTAAGTAAATACAGATGTACGATCATGCAGAAACGTCATAGGCTATAAAGAAAGCTAGGGCGATTATTCCTTATACTCTCTCACTCCCAAAGTGGTTCCACTTAATTTTAAATACTATTACTTTTTTTTTATTTGTCTTTTCAATTAAAAGTGGTTCCACTTGTTTTTAAATATTATTACTCATTTCTTTAAAAAGGGTAATTTTATAGCTTTAACAAAGTCAATACTTATTTCTTAAATATCGTGTCTGGTCAAATAACGACACATAATTTGGAACGAAGGGAGTATTTCATTTGATCCCTCAGGTGTCGTTTGGTTTGAAAATGGTTATCCCGGAATAACTAAGGGGAAAATATTGGGATAAGTTATCTAGGGTTGGATTAATCCCTCCAACCAAATAAAGGAAAATATGTTCTTTTATTTTATTCCGGGATAATTAGTTATCTCGGAATAACCATTTTCAAACCAAACGACCGTTATATATGACCTGTGACTAATGCATAAACGCTGGTTATAAAAGTTTTTTTTTTATATATTACCTGTGACTAATGCATAAACGCTGGTTATAAAAGTTTTTTTTTTACTTATATATAAAACTAGCACTATATAATGTTTCGAT
>NC_061112.1:104783167-104871328 GCF_002878395.1 Capsicum annuum
ATCAATAAAAGTTTTGTTTCTTCTTACTTTCTTTAGTCTTATGATTTATGGCATGAACGATTAGGACATGTCAATTACAAAACATTACGAAAACTGATTAATTTAGAAGTTTTGCCAAACTTTGAGTGCAATAAATCAAAATGTCAAACGTGTATGGAATCAAAGTATGCTAAGAGTCCATATAAGTCTGTTGAAATGAATTTCAATCCC
Source organism: Capsicum annuum (assembly GCF_002878395.1). Taxonomy (NCBI): domain Eukaryota; kingdom Viridiplantae; phylum Streptophyta; class Magnoliopsida; order Solanales; family Solanaceae; genus Capsicum; species Capsicum annuum. Next base: position 104,783,378 of record NC_061112.1, read on the forward strand.
TTAGACTTAATACACACTGATATTTGTGATATGAAGTCAATACTATCTTGTGGTGAAAAAAATATTTTATAACTTTTATTTACGATTGCACTAGATATTGTTATGTATATTTGCTAAACAGTAAGGATGAAGCAATAGATGTGTTTAGCCAATATAAAATAGAAGTAGAAAATCAATTAGAGAAAAAGATCAAAACTATAAGAAATGATAGGGGTGGAGAATATGAATCTCTCTTCGCAAAAATATGTGTAGAGAATGGAATTTTTCATCAATCTACGACCCCGTATTTACCTCAATATAATGGAATTGCGGAAAGGAAAAACAAAACGTTGAAGGAAATGATGAATGCCTTACTTATAAGTTTATGGGGGAAAACTATCCTTACAGCTAACCGAATATTCAATAGAGTACCCCATAGTAAGACACAATCAATTTCATATGAAAAATAGAAAGGAAGGAAACCTAACTCAAAATATTTCAAAGTGTGGGGGTGTTTAGCGAAGGTCCAAGTTCGTATGCCTAAAAAGGTAAAGATAGGACCTAAGACGGTGGACTATATATTCTTAGGATATGCTAAAAGTAGTAAAACATGTTGGTTTTTGGTTCATAAATCTGAACATTTGGATATCAATGAAAGTACGGTAATTAAATCAGATAATGTTGAATTCTTTGAACATATTTATTCGTATAAAAATAGACATGAACAGTTTAGTGGGGGTCTAAACGACCTCGAGATGAACCAAGTGAGGATGTACATAATGATGAGAATCCACGACGTAGTACGCGCCAAAGAATGTCAACTTCATTGGATTAGATTTTGTAATATTTCTCTTAGAAAGTGATCCTCAAACATTTAAAGAAGCGATGACGTCTTCAGACTCATCCTTTTGGAAAGAGGCAGTCAATAGTGAGATTGTTTCAATCTTAAGCAACCATACGTGGGAGTTAATTGATCTTCCTCTAGGAAATAAACCTTTAGGTTCTAAATGGATCTTCAAAAGAAAAATAAAAGTGGATGAAACTATTGACAAATACAAGGCAAGACTTGTAGTAAAAGGCTTAAAAAGGAAAGAAGACCTTGATTACTTTGATACATACTCGTTTGCAACAAGGGTAACGTCAATTCGGATGTTAATTGTCTTGGTGGCAGTATATGGTCTTGAAATCCATCAAATGGATGTGAAAACAACATTCCTAAATGGAGAATTGGAGGAACAAATTTACATGGAACAACCTGAGGGTTTTGTGGTTCCAGGAAAAGAAAATAAGGTGTGTAAACTTGTTAAGTCACTTTATGGACTAAAACAAGCACTTAAACAATGGCATGCAAAGTTTTACCAAACCATGTTGGCAAATCGGTTCAAGATAAATGAATGTGATAAATGTGTTTACATTAAAGACACTCCAAATCACCAAGTCATTATTTGTTTGTATGTGGATGATATGTTGATCATCAGTAGAGATATTTCTAACATAAATGCTACGAAATGAATGCTCGAGAGAAAGTTTGATATGAATAACCTTGGAGTTGCGGATATGATCTTAGAAATAAGAATCTACAGAACTCCACAAGGATTGACATTGTCACCGTCTCATTACATTAAAAAGGTACTTGACAAATTCAAGTGTTTAGAATTTGGTATTGCCAAGACTCCATTGGACGTGAGCTTCGCACTTCAAAAAAATGAGGGTCAAAGTGACTCACAGTTGAAATATGCAAGAGTGTTGGGATGTTTAATGTATATCATGAACTATACACGACCAGACATAACATGTGTTATTAGTAAGTTGAGTCGGTACACGAGTAATCCCAATAAAACTCATTGAATGAAAATGAAAAGAGTTTTGGGGTATCTTAAATACACTTAAGACTATGCTTTGCATTATAATAAATATCCCGCGGTACTTGAAGGATATAGTGATGCAAATTAGATCACCGGATCGAATGAAGTAAAATTCACGAGTGGATATGTATTTACTATAGCCGAAGGAGCAGTTTCTTGGAGATCATCCAAACAAACATGTATTACTCGCTCTACAATGGAATCTAAATTTATCGCATTGGATAAAATCGGTGAAGAAGCAGAATGACTCCGAAATTTCTTGAAAGATATTCCTTATTGTCCCAAACCATTGACACTAGTATGTATACACTATGGTAGTCAAGCTGCAATAGGTAGGGCAGAGATCATGATGTATAACAGTAAATCTCATCACATAAGACGGACACATAATACCGTTAGAGAACTTCTCTCTAGTGAAATTATCACCGTTGACTATGTAAAGTCAAAGGATAATGTGTCAAATCCACTTACAAAAGGCCTATCTAGAGAATGGGTTGAGAAGACATCCAAGGAAATAGGTTTACGGTCTAGGACAAGTCAGCATGACGGTAACTCTACCTAGCAGATTGGAGATTCCAAGAGTTAGGTTCAAGGAGATCGAATAAAGTTGTATCTGACAGGTTCAATATTGTCAATATATCAAACTCATTCTCATGATGTAGACAATGTTTAGTAAATAAGAATAAAAATTATGGAGTGAAGTCTTTTAATGGTTATCTAAATTTGACCAAATGGTTTAATCTACATGATTGAACATTTAGAAATTACCTATGTGAGGGTGAAGTCGAAGCCGCTTCAAGGAGAATGTTTGTAAAGGCCTATTCTCTAAGCTCTCATGAGACCAGGATATGTTCATGGATGAAACGAACAAAATCGTGAGAACCATAAATGGTAAAAGGTTGGTTGTGTGACATGTGTTGTCTAGGTGTACATTAAAGCTCGACGGTTTAAGGATATCAAATCTACCGATTGACCGAGTGAATTCGATGCATGTTCACTACGAAAAGTTCAAAGGGAAACCCATTTATTCAGAAGAAATCAATCTTTGGTTGATGATCACATACTTGTCCGTAAAGTTTATGAAAAAGTAGCCATTCCCCATTCATGTGGGAGATTGTTGGGTTCTAGATCAAAAGTGTGTATGAAAAATGGAGGAAACCAAGTGGAGGGAAAGAATTGAGATAACACTCAAAAATGGACAGTGTACTAAAAAGTGAAAAGTCTACTAATTCTCCCACATTGGTCGGAGAAGAAAATTTTCAAGTGTTTATATTATGAAATACTTACTCCACATGGTAAGTGAGGCAAGAACCAAAAGGTGCCTTACACCGTCGTCGTCGCTCGCTCGATTCGGCTTCAGCTTTTGCTTCTGTTTCGGATAAAACACAACATAGTTTTGCCTCCATTAAAATGCATGCATGCAGTGCAAAAACTGCAGAGATACGAAATGCTGCTTCGGAAGGGATAAAACTCTTCGATGAAATAACACACTAATTTGAGAAAAGAGGTATTTTTTGGATGGTTGTGACTGTCCAGTAAAAAGATACACTAATTTGATGAACAGAAATGACTGTTCTAAAGAACACATCTTTTGAAATGAACCATTGCCTCTTTTCGGAAGAGGCACCTAATGGCTATATAAACCTGCATTTATCCACAGATTTAGGAACAATAATTTTTTCTGCAAAAGCACTTCTTGTTTTCTGAGATACTCCGTGTGAGCATCTAATCGTTGAGTGAGTTTGACGAATCCAATAGTTTGAGGTACCGCTATTGTTAGATTGAAAGCCATTTTATCCTGGGAGGAAAATTTCATAACCTGGGTACTTGAGGGGAATTATTTCCTTAAGGACACTCCGTGAATTCGGAGGACTTGGCTTTAACTTTCTGTTTCATCTTATTTCTGAAATTATAACACACTTCTTGGATAGATCATTTTTTATCTTGTGTTGAAGGTGTTGAAACTTCAAGTTGCTCTTGACAAGTTTGGTTGAAGTGTATACTACATAACATACAGATTTTGTGTACCCAAAAATATTGAAGACAACATGTTAAACACCCTTCACTTTCAACTCAAAGTTTGTGAGTTCGAGTCACCAAAGGAGCATAAGGGACGGGAGCAGTGTCGGAACCAGAATTTTCACTAAGGGGTTCATAAGTGAATATAAAAACTAATCGAAGGAGGTTTAACATCTACTATATATACATAAAAATAATTTTAACCCTGTATATATAACATAATTTTTCACCGAAGGGAGTTCGAATAAACCCCTACCTCAAATGTAGCTCCGCCCCTGGGCGGGTGGTAGCAAAAGAGTTGGGAGCTACTCAGGGTGGGTTAAAAAGATTTAAAAAGTTTAAGAATAAGTTGGATTTCATGCAATATCAATTATTATAGAGTTATATTCTAGAAATTCCAAAATTTGGCAACTTGTCTCCAAAGTGTTTGTTATTTACTGTTGATTTTACTTATGGGAGAGGGAAAAACAGAACAATTAAAAAGAGATACGTGGCCAGTATGAATCATCTTCAAATAGAAATTAATTTTGTCCTCATAAATGAACATGATGAAGTTGTGTTTGAAAAGATCAAATAAATTCAAAAGATACCTACTATAGTAGCTCAAGTCAAAAATATCAAACAAATTAGGATATTTACAGTACCTAAGATTAATCACCAGTTCACCTCCACATTGATAAAAACAAAGTAGCTAGATTAGTTAATAAAAAAAAGAAAAGAAAAGAAAAGAAAAAACTAAGACCTCTAGTTCTAGTATCGTCCTATTTTCCTAGTTCCTAGTTATTTATAAGCAGTTCTCAACCGTATTTTCTTTTAATGAAAGACAACTCTAATTTATTAGTATCATAAAATAGCTGCTATATTTTAAAGGGAGTAGTATTTTTTGTTCTTGTAAATGCTGATTCTAGTTTTGTGATGTATGATTCAACATATTTAGCTTTCAGTTATTTTTTTTACGTAGAAAATATGTTATATCTAGACTATTTTTAGAAGTGTACTACTCTCAATTATACGGTAACAATACAACTTTAATATAACAAGTAGATAGTTAAACAATTTGTTGATAAAAAAAAAAGATAGTTAAAACAGTTGAACAATTGATAAATTTAAAATTTAGTGAATATTTATAAGCAAATAGATAAAAAGAATTGCACATTTCAAACGATTGAAGGGCAAATTTTCTTAATCAAATATCACAAGGATTAAGATTATAATTTATCAGTTGTTAAGGGACCAAAAGTTCTATTCAATTCAAATAGAAAACATATAGAGCCAAATATACTCCTAATTATTTAATTCAAAATAAAATAACTTTGTCTCCGTTACATTTTGGGAACAAAATTCACTTATCATTAGTCAAATAGCTTAAGGATACTCTTCCATCAGGCCAAGTAACTCTTAAAAAAAACACCTTCTCTAATAACAGTGGAAAAAGATATATATCAAAGGTTTTATCTTGTGAACCATATTAATATGCTGGCCGTTGACCAATTAGAGAGTAGTCTGAAATTAACCAAACGCAGTGGACCATCAAAAACTTCACGAGAAAGTTATTCCACTCCCTCTGTCTAATTTTAATTGGACATATTTTATATTTACATGGTGATTAAAAAAATTATAAATTAAAGAATGAATTTTATTATTTTATCCTTTAGAATATCAATGATACTTATTGGGCATAGGAATGAACATTGAAATTAAAATTATTTACATTTAATGTATACAATTATTTATTGGGGTAAAATGAGAAAATAATAATTAATTCTATCATGATTTAGTAAGTGATCAACTAATACGACACATTTATTTTTAGTAAGATGACCAACTAAAATAGAATGGAGGGAGTATGTAAATTACTCATCTTTCGTTTTACTAGACTGCTATACTTAAAATAGTTATTTTTCAATTTACTTGTCCAATCTATGAAAGTAAAAAGAATTTATTATATTTTTCTCTTTCTACCCTAGTATTAAATAACTCCAATAAAGTACCAACTCTCCCTCTCAAATATCGTTTTTCTTGACTCTTATACTAAAAATAGTTATTTTAATTTATAAAATCAAGAGAATTTTGTCATATATTTTTTCTAACTCTTAGTATTAAATAAATACATAAAGAAAAATAGTCAAATTTAGAATTCAAAACATCATTAATAATGTTAATTTAGAGAAATACACCTTTAGCTAAAAATTTTTAACGAGTATATCAAGTCAACAAGGTTCAAGTAAAATAAAGCAAAGAGAGCAATTATAGTCATGTTAAGAGTTCCAAGACATTACAAATAAAGTTAATCTAATAGCATACATTTTTTATCAACGTTTTCGTGCCAAGTCAACAAAGGCCAAGTAAAATAATACGAAGGAGTAATACTTCCCTCCCATCCGTTTCATTTTATTTTATACATGATATTGATTAGGTATGAAATTTTAAGAAAAAATAAGTCTTTTTTTTAAAAAAAAAAATTGTGATCTTAGTATTTATAAGACTAAAAAATTGTCATTTAATATAAAAGTAAAATTGAAATTAAATTGTTTTCAAATTTATAAATCGTCATTTATTTCAGAACAAACTATATAGGAGGGAGTATAAATGGTCTTGCAATTCAAGATTTCAACACCTTAAATCAACATTCAACAACTAACCAATAATATCTCAAACAGATCTTTACTTCATTATTTGTCAAAAAAAAAATCAAAAAAAATAAGTGTTTTGCTAATTTAATTATTTGCTTAAGATACAAACTTTCTTTCCCCACTAAGCAAATATTCAAACTTAATGAATTCATTCACCTTTTCAACTAATTGCCAAACTTTGTAAGGATGCTTAAAGTGAGAAGTTGGTCACTGCTTTACTTTTCTTTTCTCCCATGCCATAAGAAGAAGAAAGAAATACTATTCAACAAGGCAACCCAATTTACACACATATTTAAGTCATCCTATGATAGATCTTCAAAATATAAAAGAATAATAACATTCAAAGAGAGCCTTTATTTTTCTCTGTCTATTCTCACACTCTTTGTCTGTTTAGATTTCTTAAATCTAACTTTACTTACTTGCCATTATTTTGTTTTTATTTGCTAGATCTCTCTCTTTTCATTGCCTACCTATCTTGTCTACCCCCATTTTTTTTTTTTCAAAAAAAGAAAAAACTTCTTTCTTAGTATATATATGGGAACCTAGAATGTTTTTTCTTGGACTCATTGACATTGGTTGAAACTTGACACACACAAATTGAACATGGGAAAAAGAGCATGGGCTTTTTCTCTTTTGTTCTTGGTTGTTTTGGCTTATCTATCCCATGTTCATGGAGATGTTCATCCTGGAAAAAAACAACATGATCATCAAAAGAAGAAAATGAAAGCTTTTAAAGCTTCATTTATTCGTCGCGATTCGATTGCTAAATCTCCTTCTCCATCTCCTTCTCCATCTCCATCTCCATCACCATCACCATCACCATCAGCAGTGACCGTAAGTCTTTTTCTTTTTTTCTTTGGTTTATCAGTCTATGAATGTTGATTAATTAAGAGCAAATTAATTAGATATATATGATGTTTATGTGTATTATTGATTAGGTTACACCAGGTCCAAGAGTATATCATGTAACATCATATGGTGCAGACGCAACTGGGAAATTAGATAGCACACAAGCAATTCTACAAGCAATTTCTGATGCACTTCAGGGGCCAACAAATGGTTTCTTGATGCAAGGAATATCAAATCTTGGTGGTGCTCAAATTAATCTTGAAGGTGGGAATTACTTGATCAGCCAGCCATTGCAGTTCCCCGTTGTCGGCCGCGGCAATCTCATGGTACGCTTTAACATCTGCTATAACATGTTAAATTACACCGAGAACAAAAAAAGAATAGTAGTACGGTACGTATAATTGTCAAAATGTGTAAGGTGGCATATTAATGTTTGGAGATGATATGAAATTAATTGACCATTGTACCAATTTCTGATTTCAACAGTGAAGTAGGTAAAATGAGAAATGATATCAGTCTTCCTTCTAGACTATTAAGCTGCATATGTTAAATATTTGTTGGAACATTTGTGTTACATATCTGACGATAGTTTTGATTCTTTTTAAAATGTGACTATTGACTTGACCTTTTTAAGTCCTTGTACAATAAGTTCAATTTTCAACACACATGTATTGGCAAAGTTTTAAATGTCATTACTTTGTGGATGGTAGTATATTTGAGTATTTACACCAAATCATGTTAACTTATTATAATTAAATAATTTAATGAGGTAAAAATGCATATGAATCAATGGTACTAAGTAGTACTTTGTATATAAACTAACACATGGTGCTATAGGGATTTCTTTGATTTTTTTTTTTCCCTATAATTTTAGCCCTTAGATAAATGAAACACTGATTTCCATGGATCAGAAGATCTATATCCACTGCTTTTAATTTATCTGACATCTTTTGAATTTTGTGTTCAAACAACTCTACTTTTGACCTTAATTTTTTTTTAATATTTTTAATTGTCAATTATTGTAAATTATAGTACTTTTTAGATAGTTTTCAAATATATAACTTTTATTTTGAAAAACTTAAAAATTTCATGTCTGAAGTCACATTCAAACTTAAACTCTTTCACCCTCGGAAATCAAAAAAGCGCCACATACATTGGAATAGAGGGCTTACTATAAGTATGAATTTGATTTTGAGAATATGGTGATATCAGGGAAAAGTCTCCTAAACTACAGATGTGATCTTGTGAATTTGATTTTTATTTCTTTTTCTACTTTCTTTTTTTCAATATTTCCATTTGACTTAAATTTTGAAAAAACAAAATTAATTTCGGCCTTCACGATTTTAGCTGCACTAAATCTCATACTAAATTCCTTTTACATTGTCATTTTAGCTGCTCCTTTACTATTAATATTTAAATTCCTTTTAATTTTCTCGAACCTTAGTACCTGCCTCTTTTAAGACCTCATTTTTTTTGTATTTCTAATTTGGCTCTAGCTGTTAATTTTTTTTTTTTTTTAGGCTCTAGCTAGTACTTTTAATATTTCAACTTAGCCCTAAATTGTTAAACTTATTATTTTTTTTTTTTTTTGAAACAGATTCATGGAGGAACACTAAAAGCTTCAGATAATTTTCCAACAGATGGATATCTCCTCGATTTATCGACATCTTCAAACAATGCTCCTGAATATTTCTTTGAATTCATAACCTTAAGAGATTTATTGTTGGATTCTAATTTCAGAGGAGGAGGTATCCAGGTGATAAATTCACTCAGAACAAGCATTGACAATTGTTATATTACTCATTTCACAACAAATGGTATTTTTGTCAAAGGTGGTCATGAAACATACATTAGAAATTCTTTCCTTGGACAACATATTACTGCTGGTGGTGATCAAGTAGAGAGGAATTTCTCTGGGACCGCGATAAATATAATTGGAAATGACAATTCTGTTACTGATGTGGTGATTTTTTCAGCTGAAATTGGTATAATTTTATCAGGCCAAGCAAATTTGATATCAGGTGTACATTGTTACAATAAGGCAACTGGATTTGGTGGCACTGGAATTTACCTAAAACTCCCTGGTTTAACACAAACAAGAATTGTGGATTCCTATTTAGATTATACTGGGATTGTGGCAGAAGATCCAGTTCAGCTCCATATTTCAAACACTTTTTTTCTTGGAGATGCATTTATTAAATTGAAATCAATAAATGGTCTTGTGAATGGAGTTAACATTGTGGACAACATGTTTGCTGGATCAGATAAAGGGATTGATATTGTTCAATTGGACCAATCTAATGGACATTTCAAGACAATTGATCAAGTTGTGGTGGATAGAAACAATGTTAAAGGGATGAATCTTAAGTCTACTATTGGAAGTGGAGTTGTTCAGGGGAATGGTACCTCATGGATTGTGGATTTTAATCCAATTCTTGTATTCCCTAACCTCATTAAAAATGTTCAATACACTTTTTACCCTAGTAGGAACTCTTTCGTTAATCATGCTTTAAGAAATGTATCGAACAATCGGGTTTGGATTGAATCACAAGAACAAGTTCCAGCTAGTGTTTTCGTGGTGGTGAATCAAGGGACATGATCGATCGAACATGTATAGGATCAAGAAATTAACAAGCATAGGGATATTATATTATTATTTTCATCTTGTCATGGATCAAAAATCATTAGAGCTCTTGAATCATTCTTTTTCAAGAAATCTTTATGTTTAATGTGATTTTATTTCGACCCATGGAAAAAAGTATAATCCAACAATACAAGGAAGGCTTTTTTCTTTTAATAGCAATTTTTTTTTCTTTCCAACTAAAGTTCAATGCATGGAAAGAGTACTTTTTGATATCATTGTCTTTTTTCTTCTATTATACTATTATTTTTTTAACTCGATTTTTATACTTACAAGTTTCTCAAGAATAATGTACGTCTAGCTCTAGAAGCCAGGTTAGATGAAGGATGGGGTCTCATCAAAATTTCCAAATTATTCATTATATGCCTAACTTTGAGAATTTGATTAACCAAGGATTAATCCATTTGTTGAAATACGTACTTAAGGGTCAATTCCCATTTGGAATTTTGTAAGACTTTAAAATAAGGATTTGACTTGTGAAAATTTCGTAGTATTGACTTGAACTTCCTCTTCCAAACGGTCAAAGGGACTTGTAATGTGAGGTTGGGAAGGGAAAATTATTTTCCTAGCTTTTTTTTATTTGTAACTAGAAGAACAAAAATATTAAAAGTATGTTTTTCTAAATATTTATAGTTTTTTTCTATATACAGTAAAATCTCTTTATAAAGGCCATTCGTAATAAGGACATTTCATTATGACGACTTGACTTCTCCAAAATTGATTTTTATTTAAATAGTATTCATCAGTTATGTTCTAACTTCATGAGGAAAAACTATTGATGTTTGCATTTTTTATATTCATACTTTTTATAATTTTGCATGTTTTTGCTTATAATGACTAGATAAAAAACTAAAAGTCAAATATCATTATACATATATCAACACCTTACTATAACATTGTAACCACAAAACTGTCAGACAAATATTGCCCCTATAAAGACACTTAACTTCGAAGAATGAAAGGAGGCCTTTCCTTGGCATTAGAATAACTTTTTAAACTATTCTTTTTTAATAACACAAGACCATCGTAATATTTTTAATTATCATCATTTTCCCTATGTCATCATTTTTTTTTGTTTCAGTTATAATCAAAATTTAGGCTTCTATTTTCAACCATATATGCGACAATCCATTTCAAACTAACTCGACATGGTATTTATTTTTCTTTAACAAAATAGACATTGACATGCCATTGCTGGTTCAATTTGCATCACATAACTTTGAATGTGGCTTCAATTTTACCCAATCAGTGCCAATAGCTTTTAAATGAGGAGTATTTAACCACTACAACTAGTTTTAGGTGAATGTAGTTGGCCATGAAATCATCATACCATGTTGTTGTAGTAGTTGGTGAAGGTAACCAATTTTGAACAAATGGAAAATATATAATTATAAACTTAAGCTTTTCTAAGTTAAGGGGGAAAAAAAGCAAAAAAGATCAAGATTTCTACATGACTTTTATTTTATTTTATTTTTCAACTACTTGGATATTTAATTTCCTGTCTTGTGGATTTACGTTTGCAATAACGGGAAGTGTTTTCAATTATTACTTTCTTTATGGTTCAACTAATAAAATAAAGAAACGAAAGTAGTAGGTTGCTTAGATAAGGGGGAAATAACAACCTTGCTAACACCCCTCCTCATATTTCTCTTCAACTAAAGGGACTTTATTTCTTCAAAATTGTGGAAATTGATTGCGCAAAACATGATACTTGGACGTTGAAAGAAAGAAAAAACTCAAATTTAATTTTGAAGGTACTTTTAATAACCAAAGGAATATAATTCCAAAAGATTTTTCTATATAGACACTAGATTTTTTTTCTTTGTAAACCCCAAATCATGGGGCAGTTTATACCATAAGCCAAAAGAAGGAATATATAAAGGAGACAAATCCCTACCTCTTACAAATAAAACTGAAAGGAAACCATTCCTATAGTTAGGCATAAGAAAAATAAAAAAAAAAGCAAAAAAGGAGGGTTGCTCCTAATAGAGTTTAACCTTTCAAAATAGTGATTGTGTTAAAAGAATTAGACACATCAAAGGAAAAAGCCAGCTTGGCTCAAATATGAAGAGGCTTTTCTTTGACCGGATTCTGAAGTTTGGGCTCCCGTTTTCCTCATTCTTCATTGTGGCTATTATCCTCCTTGGTAAGTTTATAGTCTCGGTGAAGAACTCTTTTTTTTTTTTTTTTCTACCTTGCTCAGCATAATTGACTAAAAGATCTGTAGTAGAGTTTCCTTCCCTGAAGATATGGTTGAATTGAAAAGATCCTTCAGCTAGCAAAGAATGAATGTCGTTGATCTCTTTCATGACGTTCCAAGAAATAGTAGTGACTTTGTTAAGCATATTAATCACAATCATGGAATCAGAATCAATAGTAATAGTATTGAATCCATGATCGATACACCATCTCAAACCAATTTCGATCGCTCTAACCTCAACCAAGTTATTAAAAGAGTATCTAAAGTAAGTTGTGATTGTCATGATCAAATGACCCAAGTGATTTCTTAAAATTTCTCCACCACCGGCGCTGTCAGGATTATCTTTGGAGGATCCGTCAACATTAAGCTTCAAGTCACTAAGATTTGGCTTACTCCACCTGACAAGGATAATATTATTAGCTTAGGCTTGATATTATCCACTATAAGAAAAAATTTACCAAAGTTAGAGGGAGTTTTTAAAGAGGGAAACTGAGAAGCAAGAATCAATTGATCAATAAGGTAAGTAGTCATGCGAATGATACTACTACCAAGATTTGGTGTCCTCATATTTGTATGTGCATTTATATTTTCATATTTCCCATCAAATCACAGAAGGAAGACACTCAATAACCAACTTATGCAATTTGTTAGGAGATTTAATAAGCCATCTTCTTATAAATTAGTGTGGATGCCATCGGAAATATATGTGCCAACAACCCCAATGATTTAAAAAAAAAAAAATTCCAAACTTTCTCGGGGTTTTGAACTGTAGGTGATAAAATAGTTTTAAAATGAGGTGTAGGTGACACAAGTATTGAGTGGAGGTTCCAATTACGTAATTATGGATTAAGAAAGTTTGGAAAATTTCAAAATAATCTACAAGTTTTTAAATTACACTTTGATCCAAATGTTAGTTAATATAACGAAAAACAAAGGAAAAAAGACGCATTTTTCTCTCTTCTTATCCGTTGTTGTTTTCTCTCTCTTCGCGATATTTGTTGTTCATTGCTGTTGCTGCTTTATTCATCATCTTCTGATTCATTATCATCATCTTATACTTCATTATCATCTTCATATTCTTTTTACTGACCATTGTTGTTGTTGTTGTTACCGTAACTGCTGCTCTTTGACTAATTTCTTAGGTCAAATTTTGTTTTGTACATCACTTTCAACTTCGGCATTTACTTGAGAGGAGACTTTGGTAAGTCAAATTGTGATTTTTAGTTGAATTTGTCATCTGGGTAACTGCTAGTGTGCTGTTTTTTTAACAATAGCTAGCACGCGAATATGAATGCAACATAAGAGCAATCTATTTAAACAGATCCACTATCTGTGGCATCAGATAAATATTCTATTGCAACAAAAGACTCATGTTGCATTCATGTTTATGGTTCTAGGTTTCCGTAATATGAATTGAATAGATGGATATTCTGTTGCAATAGATTAGTAATATGTTCAAACAAACAATTAATTTGTTGCACCAGATAAGTAATCTGTTTCAACAGATAAATAATCTGTTTCGAACAACACAATACATCTCTTGTCACAAACCCAACAGATAACTCATATGTTGATCTTTTGCTATTGATACTGGATTCGAATTATTCCTTAATTATAGACATGCCGTTTATTGAGAAGAAGAAATAGACAGCATGGAAATTAAATAAGAATTAAAATGTCAAAGTGGATTAAACATAAATTTTTTATTAAATAAAAAAAATAAAAATACATAGGTAAAAGAAAAATATAATCTTAATTATTATCATCATCATTATCATTATTATTTGTATGGCCAATCGGACACTCTTCAACCAGCAACAACAGTACCCTCCTCAGCCTGCGGATCTCCCGCAGCATCCTTACTCTAACGGCGGCCAACTCCCACTATAGGTCATGAACCTCCTTCTGCAATTTTCGCATGATGTCTCATAAAATAGCGATATCCCATGCTGGATCAACCATATCTAGAACACCCATAAATTGACAAAACACTTAAAAACAAGTAAAGAAAAGAAAGAATTCAAATGTAATACAACATATATTTACACAAAAAGCAAGAAAAAAACTTACCAGAGACAGGGAAAAACTATCAAGTCCTCGAAGAGAAAGTAGTTGAAGGTGTAACAAAAGCAAGAAATAAATATAGTGTAGTAGAATGAACGATTGAGTAAGGAGGGACCTATTTATAGAGGATTGAACTTGAATGTGTTAGGCAAAATGTCGCAACTGTTCACCTCCATTTATTAATGACATTTTTCATTACTGTGAAAAGTTAATGTCAAAATATAGTGCATTTATGGCAACAGATTGTATATCCGTTGCGTCAAATAACACATATGTTGCAATAGATATACCATCTGTTGCAACAAATCGATCATCCATTTTAGAAGTTTTTTTTTCTAACGGCAGATTCATCAGTCGCAACAGATGGGGAATTTGATGCATCAACAACATTGTTTGTTTGTTTAATGTGTTTAGACAAAAAGTCACGGTCACGACTGTTCACCATTTTTTTAACAAACAAACAATCATCATATAACTTAATTAATCCAATGTTGTGATTTTTTAATTAAATAATCTTTCTTTTACGGTTATAAATTGTGTATATCATTTAGTTCCTTATTATTTATTTACGAACCATTTTTCATATTAAATAATAGGACAATCATGACTTTTCACCACCCTCTCACCAATAACCCCTTTTATATTAATAACCGCCTGTTGCAACATATGATCCATCTGTCGCATCAGATTAAACTCTGTTACCATAAATGCTCAATCCCTACCTCTAATCGTCAACATGTTGAGAATATGAAATAAATAGAATCAATGATAATTAAATATTAAATAAGAATTAAAAATTCAAAGTCGACCAAACCAAACATAGATTTTTGAATCCCTTAGGTAGATCTAATATAAAAAAGGAAAATACATACGCTAAAAGAATAAAACATAACATAATTATTACTACTACTACTACTACTATTATTATTATTATTATTTTTATTATTGTTATTACTATTATTATTGTCAACCGAACAATTTTTATTCGGCAGCAGCAGGGTCCCCCTCAGCTTTGTTCCGAAGTCGGCCAAATCCCTCTGGAGTTCATCAAACTGCCTTTGAAGTTTCCGTAAGAACTCAATATGGATATTCTTGTATGAATCTGGATCAGCTATATTTGTATTGTAAGTGTAGTAGAATGAACGAGTGAGAGTGAGTGATATGTAAGGAGGCTAGAGAGACCTATTTATAAATGATTGAATTGGAAGGGGTTAGTCAAATAAAAAGCCACGACTGTTCATATCCCTTAATTAAATAAAATTGGTGACTTTTCGAATATGTAAATTAAAAAAAAAAATAAATCTAAATACAACATTTTATCTTTTATTGTATTTCAGAAAGAAAAGAAAATTGCTTTAAAATAAATCTAACAGATGGGTAATCTGTTGCAAAATATATTCCATTTGTTAGATAACTTACAACATATTGACAGTCTGTTGTGACAGATGGATATATCTGTTTGACTTTTCAACTGATATGTCATATGTTGCAACAGATTGATCATCTGTCGTAACAGATGTCTGTAATTGTTATATAATTTAAACAAATTCGACGTCTGTTGCAACTTGCTAGTCATCTGTTTATTCAATTTAAGCCATAGATAGTCTAGGAAGAATAAGGTGTGTACAGATGGATCCACTATCATATGTGTGAGAGTTAAGTAAGTATTACTAGTAGGTCACCGGACAACACATACAAAGTACAATATTTTTGTGAATGTAGTTTTTAACCGATTAGGCACTGATCATTCAAAAAAGATCCTACAGTGTACAGTTAAATTTGATGGTTCAAATTGATAAGACTGAGGCCCCCATGAAGATGGTGCAGATTCCCTATTACGAATTACTGACAAGCGTTTCTCATGTTTATGCGTGTCAAGTTTTGAGAAAGGATCAATATTTGGTGTCATTGCAGAGAATCAATAGCGATTGGACTTAACATTAAGTGTGATTGGACTCTGAGAACACCTTCGAAGCCTCGCACTACATCAAACAAGAACAAAAAACCAATAGAAATTCCCCTAGCCCAAATTCATATGGAAGGGTTGATCGAGAAGATGATTATACGCCAAAAGAAGTCGAAGAAGAATGTCTGTGAGGCAAAGAGGAGTTAATGAAAGACTATATTATTTGAGAGCTAATTGAAGAAGAGACATAGGGTAGAAAGTAACTTCTAGAGAATCTGGCCGATGGAGTTATCTTAAAACATGAGAAATCTAAATCAAGTGCAAATATAAAAATATATCCGGTAATGCAAATTCGTATGTTGTCTCTATGAAAGAAAAATAATACAGATGAACACTTTGCTAGGGAGATACGACTAGGTAGAGTGGTCGGGATTATCACCTAGATAGAAAAAAACAGAATACCAAGAAAGCAACCTTATGTGCATCAAGGGTTGAAATGATGTACAGTAAGTCTAGAAAAGTTACGCCAACAATAACTGCAGTCAAAGTAAGGAATCTAAGTGAAGAAAGCAATTTCTGAATTTTAAATTGTATCCCATGCCTTCTTATTTATGGTTCCGATTAGGTCCACTACTATTACCCTCACCGAAACCACAAATGAGATTGAAAGACAGATTGAGTGTCTTTACTTCCTTAGAAATATGGATTAATTGATTGTGTTTTCTTGCCTTAGCATGCTTTCAAAATTTCTTGGAGAAGATCAGAGGCTTGTTGTAGTATGCGAATTCCGATAATTTTCAAGCTTGCCTCCAGCTTGCTGATTTTGTATTCAAGCTGGTTGTTGCCATCTTTGAAGTTGGTATAGAGTTCCTGGTCTCTTGTGAGCTCGATCAGGAATACTACCTTCAAAGTTGTGGCATTGAAGAAGGCCTTCAGAATACTTTCTTCAAAAGCCTTAAAGGATACATGGAGGGTCGCTGTGTTTGTTTTAGGTCAAAATGTGTTGATCCACACTCAAGCAATGGTCCCAACTATTGAATGGATTACTTTTATTGAGCATTTCTCAATGCAGCTTGCTCAACCATCCCTCAAAGGATTCGATAAATTAATATGCAAGGAGTTACATAACGTTTGATCTAAACCAACTCTACCAAGCCTATCAAATGTTACGTAACTCCATCTTCATTATCCTATCAAAAAACTTTGTCTGAGTTAATGCACAAATCAAACTAGCTCAATCTCTCAGCCTTTTTACTGATCGATATTCTCTAATTGTAATTGAAAAGATATCCACCATGCAAAAGTTTATACTGTCAGCAAAAATGCTTGCCACAGTGAAAGGTCTTCTGAATGCATCAATAGTAATCTCTTAATACCAAGTGAATTTCTTGTCATCAACAGAAATTCTTGCCGTAGAGAAAGTTTTGGAAAGGCATGACTAGGAATATCTCAAAATCATTTGATATTGAGATATTACTATTGATGTCTTCAGAAGACCTTTTATTGTGGTAATCATTTCTGCAATAGTGTAGACTTTTGCATGACGGATATCTTGTTATCTATATTAGAGAAGAGCGATCAGCAGAAAGGTTAAGAGACTGAGCTCGTTTGATTTATGAATTAAATTAGGCAAAGTTTTTTGATAGGATAATGGGCCCGAAGTTATGTAACATTTGATAGGCTTGGTAGAGCCGGTTTAGATCAAATGTTACGTAACTCTTTGCTTATTAATTTATCAAATATCTTGAAGGTTGGTTGAGCAAGATACATTGAGCAACGCTAGATAAAAGTGAGTTGTTCAATATTTGGGACCATATCTTGAGTGTGCATCAGCACATTATGACCTAAAGACATACACAACGACCCTACATGTATCCTTTAAGGCTTCTGAAGAAAGTGTTCTGAGGGACTTCTAGAATGCCACAACTTTAAAGATGGTGTTCATGATCGAGATCACAAAAAATCAGGAACACTATACCAAATTGAAAGACTGTAACGACCAACTTGAATACAGAATCAACAAGCTGGAGGCAAACTTGAAAATTATCAGAATTCACATACTAGAGCAAGCCTCTGATCTTCTCCAAGATATGTTGAAAGCATGCTAAGGCTATAAAACACAATCAATTATAATCATATTGCTAAGGAAGTAATGATACTCAATTTTCCTTTCAATCTTGTTTGTGGTTTCGATCAGGTCAACAATAGTGAACCTAATTGGAACCACAAATAAGAATGCATGGGATGCAATTTAAAATTCAAAAATTGCTGTCTTCGCTTAGATTCCTTACTTTAACTGCAGTTGTTGTTGGTGGAAGTTTTCTAAACTTACTGAACAAAATTTCAACCCTCAATTTCCTTAAAGCAGATTTCTTGGTCTTCTGCTATTTTATATCTGGGTGATAATCCCGACAATGCTACCTAGTCGTAGCTCCCTAGCAAAGTGACAATCTACACTATTTTTCTCTTACAGAAACAACAGACGATTTTTTCATTATCGGATGCACTTTTATATTTGTACTTGATACAAATTTCTCATGTTTTAAGATAATTTCATCGGCCATGTTCGCTAGAAGTTACTTTCTACCCTATGTATTCTCTTCAATTATCTCTTAGTTGATTAAGTCTTTCAGCAACCACCCATTTTCCCTCGAAGGCATTCTTATACTGTACCTTCTGGCATATAATCATCACCCCGAATAATCCAACCATATAAATTTAGGCAAAGCCAATAAATATATTGGTTTTCTATTCTTATTAGATGCATTTCTAGGCTTCGAAGGCCTTTTCAAAGTCCAATGCACCCTAAAAGTTAGACCGATCACTATTGAATCTCTTTACAATGACAGCAAAACTAGATCCCTTCATAATACTGGGAAAATAAACATGAGCAACAACTGACATTAAATCTTAATAGAGTATTAGAACCATATTCATGGTCCCTCAGCCTTATCAGTTTGGACCTACTAAACTTAACTGTAAAATTGTAAAAATAGCATTCACAAAATCAGTGTACTCTATGTGTGTTTCAACAATAACATTATCAGTAATACATACCTCCCACTGTAAGACCCTACAAGTTTTCTCGTTGGCTAAGCCTTTAGAGCATGTTAAAGGAAGCTTTATACTTAGAAATTTGGCTAAGTGATGAGACTAAGTAATTTTCTAGACTTTAGAACTTTGAAGATTTTATTTCTGACCTTTCTGAACTTCGATAGTTGATATTTTAGCTAATTCATGATCCGGGAGGTCAATGGGTGTTCCCGGACAAGTTTTAAATTTTTTGGACCATGTTTATACCTCGTTTGGTGTCCTAAAATAGTGGACCAATGCGATCTTGATGCACCGTATTGCCCATCGTGTTGGTCAAATTTTGTGCAGAAAAAGTACTAAGGCTCGATGCGGCGTGATGCGTCGAGTATAGCGTCGATGCCAATGATGCGCCGCATTGAATACAACGTCAATGCCCAGTTTTTCATCTTTTAAAATTCGCATCCAAAGGGGCAATGAAGTCATTTTTTCCTATCTCCTTTCAGTCAAAACACGAAATTATTCCACCAAAACACCAAAATATAGTTATTCCACTCAATTATCTCAAGAAACACATCCTAGGGTTTTTACCCAAAGTTCAAGTATCTCAAAATTCCTCCGTGAACTTTTAAAATTTATTCAAGAATTGGGTTTCCCATAGCAAGAGCTTCAAGAATCACCCATCAAAATTAAGGAAAGTATCCCCAAGTCAAGAGTTTAATCAAGAGTCCTAATTTAAGGTATGTGGGGTTTCAAGAAGGACAATCCTTTTGTCCGTGTGCCCAAAACTTGATTTTTATTTCAAAGATACATGATTTTATGAGTTTTCCTATGAATTTGAAGTTTGGGTTTATACTCCATGTTACTGTTCATGATATTATGAGATTTTCAATGTTTTAGAAGTTGAATTACATGAGTATGATTATATTTTTATGCCATGAATTTTGAGATGTCTTACTATGAGATTTATGCATGGGTCATTAAGCCCTATTTAGAGATTACCATTCAAAGAATTGTTGTACTATAAGCACCCCATGAATAGAATATTTTCAGATTATTGAGAAAGATTTGATCTTTTGGTCATAATAGAGTTGAAATCCACTTTACAAAATGAGATTATAGACTTCATAATTGATTTCCTTATGAAATATGAGATTACTTTTAAAGTGGATTTTCTTGAGATTTTGAGCATAAGATTGGGAGTAGTATTTAGCACTGAGTTGGGCATGTTACTAGGGTTTCATACCCTAGAACTACGTGTCATCGTAGGTTGAGATATTTATTTTTACTATATGTGGGTAACTGAGATAGTGATCATTGAGTTAGATTGTTATATTCCGATGGAAAGGGTAGAAAAGCCCTAACCTGACAGGGGCTAGTCGTGGGACATCATGAATACTCACATGGTGTACATATCGGGTATAAGAACCTCCCTAATAGAAGTTCCCTGCTCTTAAAATAGTTCTTTGATATAAAATATTTACTATGCAGAAAAAAATTCCAGACTTTATCTAGATTACATGATTTGAGAACAAGAACTATATACAGTCTTTAGAACTAAGTGTAATGGCTCATGGAATTCAGATTATATGTTGTACTATTCATAACTTTGTATCTTCAGATTTTGGATTATGTTAGCTATGTGAGCCATTTATATTTAGCGTGTATGATTTTATATCCTCTGATAATATTGTTTTACAAATTGCATACACCCCCATATACTCAGTACATCTTTAAAGTACTGATCCACATATACGTCTATGTGCTACATTATCTCATAATGTAGGTTCAGGTGCTCAGCCTCAGAAGTGACAACAATCTCCGAGTGCCTTTGTCTATATTCCGCAGTTGGTGAGTCCTCATGGTTTGAGGACCTACTTTTTAGATTTTCAGTTATGATATCAGTATTTGCATCTTTATATTTTAGCGCAGTCTGGGTCAGTTGGGGGATTTGTCCTAATGGCTTTCTAGTTTTCGAGTAGTTAAGGCTTGTCAGACTATTAGTTGTTTGTCAGACTTTTCAGTATTTGTGTTTCAGATAGTATATTTTCAGTCGTTTCAGTTATGACTTGATGAGATTCAGTATTATTATCTAGTTTGATTTCTCAAAGTAAGTGTTGGACATAATAGCAGGCTCAAAGGGTTAGCTTGGGCTACTTGTAGCCTTAAGCACCGTGTGACGTCTCGGGATGAGATTTCGAGGCGTTACAAACTTAATATCAGATCCTAAGGTTTAAGTATTCCTAGGGAGTTTGACAAGCCACGTTATGTAGAGTCTTGATCATCGGTGTGTAGCAGTCACATCTATGAGCAAGAAGCTACGAAACATTTTAGTAAAAAGTCATCTCTTTCTTTTAAAATCTATCGTGCCTACAATTGTCTCTATCTGCTATTAATTCGTGCTCTTTTATGACAAAAATGCCTCCTCGTTGAGTATGCAGAAACAATAATAAGACACCTCAACCGGTTGATCCCCAGAATAAAAATGTGTCTCATGCTGAGTTTCGGGCAGCTTTTCAGGTGCTAGCCCAGACAGTCACCACCAATGTTTAGGCTAATAACTAGGCCGCAGTTCCATACTAACAAGGATGTAATTTAACTGTAACCAGGATTCGATATTTTATGAGGATGAATCCGCCAAAGTTCTATGGTCGAAGGCAGGTGAAGACCCACAATTATATCTTGAGGAGGTGAGAAATATCACCCAAGTTATGCATGTATCTGAGAAGAAGAGCATAGAACTGGACTCTTATAGGCTGAAAGATATTGCTTATGAATGGGTTATGGTGTGGAGAAAGAATAGAGGGGTAGGCTTCTGCTCCTATGACTTGGCAGGTGTTCTAGGATGTATTCTTGGACAAGTTCTTCCCACTTGAGATGAGGGAAGAAAAGATAAAGGATTTTATGAACCTAAGACAAGGCTCTATGACTATAAAGGAGTATTTCCTTAATTTCAACCAGTTAGCTAAGTATGCTCCTGACTTGGTAGCTGACACCCGATCTAGCATGAGTAAGTTTGCGACTGGAGTATCTGGATTAGTGTTGAAAGAGTAAGTTTGCGACTGGAGTATCTGGATTAGTGTTGAAAGAGTGTAGAACTAATATGGTTAATAGGGATATAGATCTTGTTGGGATGATAATGCATGCCCAATAAATTAAGGTAGATAAGGTAAGGAAGAGAGATAGAGTCAGAGAAAACAAGAGAGCTAGATCAGAGCAGCATGAGTATGGTCAGACTAGATCCCAAGGAGGGAACTGCACACAGTTTTAGAGACATTTATCTATGCCAACGCCTTCATTAGCTAGTGCTCCCACACCTAGTACCAGACAAGAGTAGTGGGGTAAGTCTTCTATGTCCAGATCTCAGAACAGTGTGAGTGGGAAGCCTAATCGATCCCCGTGTGCCAAGTGTGCTAAGGATCATGGAAGTAGATATTTGTGGGGATAGAAAGGTTATTATGGATTGGGCAGGAGGGTCATGAAATTAGAGATTGCCCGCATTCTAGGAAGGGGAATAGATATGTCCTGCCTCAGACTCAAGCTACCAGTGCACCAGCTCCTTTAGCCCGTCCAGCCCCTTCTTAGGACATTTCATCCAGTACCGCTGGCGGAAAGTACTAGAACTAATTCTATACTTTACCATTCTTCCAGGATCAGGAGGATTCTCTAGATATTATAACTAGTATGCTTCGTGTCTTTCACTTTGATGTTTATATATTGTTGGACCCTGGGTCAAGTTTTTCTTATGTGACACCGTTGGTTGCTGTGAATTTTAAAATAAGTCCCAAAAATATTCCGAAGCCTTTTTTATTTTCTACTCCAGTAGGTGAGTTAGTTGTTGATAAGAAAGTGTATAAAAATATCTTGTCATTGTTCTTCATAGAGTAATATTTGTTGATTTGATAGAGTTGGAGATGGTTGATTTTGATATTATTCTGGGTATGGATTGGCTTCACTCTTGTTATGCATCTATAGACTATTGCACCCATGTGGTTAAGTTTCAATTTCCTGATGAGCCAGTCTTTGAGTGATCAGGAAATTTTATATCTCCCAAGAGTCATTTTATATCCTATCTCAAAGCCAGAAAGCTAATATCTAAAGGTTACATCTACCACCTAGTTTGATTTAAAGACACTAAGTTAGAGACTCCGACTCTTCAGTCAGTCAATACAATTAATGAGTTTCCTGATGTTTTTCTGGAAGATCTCCCAGGGGTACCTTCCGATAGAGAGATAGAGTTCAGGATTGACCTTCTTCCTGACACACAACCTATTTCTATTACTCTATACCACATGGCACTCGCAGAACTTAAGGAGTTGAAAGAGCAACTCAACGATTTTCTAGATAAAATTTACATAAGGCCCAGTATTTCTTCTTGGGGAGCCCCTGTCCTGTTCATGTAGAAGAAAGATGGTTCTTTGCGTATGTGAATTGTCTATCGTCCACTTAATAAGGTAACATCAAAAAATAAATACCCTCTTCTTAGAATTGATGACCTGTTTGATAAGTTTCAATGTGCAAGTTATTTCTCAAAGAGAGATCTTAGATCCGGCTATCATCAACTTAAAGTAAGGGAGTGTGATATCCCAAAGACAGCCTTCCGAACCCGTTATAGTCATTTTGAGTTTCTAGTCATGTCTTTCGGGCTAACCAATGCTCCAGTAGCCTTCATGGACCTTATGAATTGAGTGTTTAAATAGTACCTTAATATGTTTGTCATAGTGTTTATAGATGATATTCTTGTTTACTCCCTAGTGAGGATGACCATGCAGATCATCTTAGAATTATCATGTAGACTCTTAAAGATCATCAATTGTTTTCCAAATTCAGCAAGTGGGAATTTTGGCTAAGTTCAGTTGCATTTCTAGGTCATATTAATTCAGTCGAAGGTATTAGAATTGATCCCTAAAAGACAGAAGCTGTAAGAAATTGGCCTAGACCTATCTCTCCATCTAACATTAGAAGTTTCTTGGGTATAGCTGGCTATTACAGCTGATTTGTTGAAGGTTTCTCATCTATAGCGTCTCCCATGACCCGATTTACCCTAAAGAAAGTTTAGTTCCTGCGGTTAGATTTCTACGAGAAGAGTTTTCAGGAGTTGAAGACTCGACTCACTTTGGCTCTAGTGTTAACTTTGCCTGATGGTATTGATGGTTTTATGGTGTATTGTGATGCCTCTAGAGTTGGTTTGGGTTATGTGTTGATGCAGAGAGGTAAGGTTATAGCCTTTACCTCTAGACAGTTGAAGCCTCATGAAAATAATTTCCCAACCCATGATCTTGAATTAGCTGTTTGGTTTTTTCTTTGAAAATCTGGAGACACTACCTGTATGGTGTTCTTGTTGATGTTTTTACTAGTCACAAAAGCCTACAGTATATGTTTACTTAGAAAGAGTTGAATCTTTGACAGAGGAGGTGGTTATAGTTGTTAAAAACTTATGATATAAGTGTATTGTATCATTCGAGCAAGGCCAATGTAGTGGAAGATGCCCTTAGTAGGATATCTATGGATAGTGTTGCTCATGTTGAGAAATATAAGAAAGAGTTAGCTCCTGAAGTTCATCGTTTGTCTAGACTGGGTGTTAGGTTGCTTGATTCGGCTGTGGGGAATGTTTGGGTTCAGAGTACTTCCAAATCCTCTTTAGTTTAGGAAGTAAAGGAGAAGCAGGACATGGATCCTAGTTTGGTCAAACTGAAGAAGTCAGTTAAGGACCAAAAGGTAGAGGTTTTCTCCCAAGGAGGAGATGGTGTGCTAAGATTGCAGGATAGATTGTGTGTTCCTAGTATTGATGAGTTGAGGCAGAGAATTATGCCTAAAGTGTATGGAGCACGATATTCTATTCATCCTGGTGCTACCAAGATGTACCGCGACTTGAGGGAAATCTATTGGTGGAGTGGTATGAAAAAGGATCTAGCAGGGTTTGTGGCAAAGCATACAACTTACAAACAGGTTAAGGTAGAGCACCAAAGACCTGGCGGTGTTATACAAGAGTTTGGTATTCCCGTTTGGAAGTGGGAAGAAGTGAATATGGATTTTATGATTGGTTTACCTTTTTTGCGTCGTCATTATGATTTCTATTTGGGTTGTTGTAGATAGGTTGACTAAGTCAGCGCATTTCCTACCTGCGCATAAATCTTATACAACTGAGGATTACACTAAGTTGTATATTCGGGAGTTATTCAGGTTTCATGGAGTTCCCTTGTCTATCATTTTGGATAGGGGTACTCGGTTTACTTCCCAATTTTGGAGGGCTTTTCAGAAGGGTCTTAGTACCCAAGTTTATTTGAGTTCCGCTTTTCATCCGCAGATAGATGGCCAGGCTGAAAAGACCATCCAGACTCTAAAAGATATGTTAAGAGCATGTGCTCTTGATTTTAAGGGTAGTTGGGATGAGAACTTACCATTGATCGAGTTCGCATATAATAATAGTTATCACTCTTGTATTCGAATGGCTCCATTTGAGGCTTTTTATGAGTGGAGATGTAGATTACCCATAGGTTGTTTGAAGTGGGTAAAGCTACTTTGATTGGTCCTGATGCAGTGTTTGAGGTTATGGAGAAGGTAAAGTTGATTAGAGAGAGGTTGAAGACAGCCCTGAGTCATCAAAAGTCATATGCTAATGTGAGAAGAGGGGATATTGAATTCAAAGTTGATGATTTGGTATATCTGAATATTTCACCCATAAAAGGGGTGAAAAGGTTTGGTAGAAAGAGGAAGCTTAGTCCCTGCTATGTTGGACCTTATAGAGTTTTGAGTCGTGTTGGGAAAGTAACCTATGAGATAGAGTTTTCCCCAGACTTGTCAGCTGTCCATCTTGTCTACGTCTCCATTCTTAAGAAGCATATTGGTGATTCTATTATAGTAGACCCTTCAGAGAGCTCAGATATTCAGAACAGTCTTTCGTATGATAAGATTCCGATTGAAATATTAGACCACCAGATTTGTAGACTAAGGAACAAAGAAGTTTCTTTGGTCAAAGTTTTATGGAGAAACCAGTCAGTTGAGGGTGCTACTTGGGAAGCATAAGCAGACATGCGAGCCAAGTACCCTCACCTCTTCTCCGCGAATTCAGATCTAGCCGAAGGTATTACTTTTCCTTAATTCAGCCCTTCCTAATCAAAGATTCAGCTATGTATCTATTCTTATTAAGTTCATGAGTTCTCTAAAGTACTCAAGAGTTTAGAATGATATAGATTCAAGTTAGCAATTTGTTTCAGCTGTATATCCTCAGTTTCTCTGTATTCTTATCCTAGTAAACAACATTCGAGGCCGAATGTTTCCA
This sequence comes from Capsicum annuum, assembly GCF_002878395.1. Taxonomy (NCBI): domain Eukaryota; kingdom Viridiplantae; phylum Streptophyta; class Magnoliopsida; order Solanales; family Solanaceae; genus Capsicum; species Capsicum annuum. The sequence continues at coordinate 104,809,846 of NC_061112.1, forward strand.
AGGGGGAGATATTGTAAGACCCCGCAAGTTTTCTCGTTGTCTAAGCCTTTAGAGCATGTTAAAGGAAGCTTTATACTTAGAAATTTGGCTAAGTGATGAGATAAGTCATTTTCAAGACTTTAGAACTTTAAAGATTTTATTTCTGACCTTTTCGACCTTTGTTAGTTGATATTTTAGTTAATTCATGATTCGGGAGGTCAATGGGTGTTTCCAGACAAGTTTTAAATTCTTTGAATCGCGTTAAGACCTTATTTGGTGTCCCAAAATAGTGGACCAATGGATTTTTGGTGCGCCGCGTCGCCCATCATGTTGGTCAAATTTTGTACAGGAAACGTACTAAGGCTCGATGCGATACTGGCGTGATGCTTCGAGTATAGCGTCGATGCCAATGACGTGCCACGTTGCCTGCAGTGTCGATGCCTAGTTTTCAGCTTTTAAAATCCTTGTCCAAGGGGGCAATTAAGTCATTTTTCACTACCTCCTTTCAGTCATAACACGAAATTATTCCCCCAAAACACCAAAATATAGTCATTCCACTCAATTATCTCAAGAAACACATCCTAGGGTTTCTACCCAAAGTTCAAATATCTCAAGATTCCTCCGTGAACTTTTAAAATTTATTCAAGAATTGGGTTTCCCATAGCAAGAGCTTCAAGAATCACCTATCAAAAGTAAGGAAAGCATCCCAAAGTCAAGAGTTTAATCAAGAGTCCTAATTTAAGGTATGTGGGGTTTCAACAAGGACAATCCTTTTGTCCTTGTGCCCAAAACTTGATTTTTATTTCAAAGATACATGATTTTATGAGTTTTCCTATTAATTTGAAGTTTGGGTTTATACTCCATATTGCTATTCATGAGATTATGAGATTTTCAATGTTTTAGAAGTTGAATTACATGAGTATGATTATATTTTTATGCATATTGCTGAAATTTGCAGATTTTATGATGAATTGTGAATACTTATATTATCAAGCATGAATTTTGAGATAATTTACTAGGAGATTTATGCATGGGTCATTAAACCCTATTTAGAGATTGTCATTCAAAGAATTGTTGTTCTATAAGCATCCCATAATAGAATATTTTCAGATTATTGAGAAAGATTTGACCTTTTGGTCACAATAGAGTTGAAATCCATTTTACGAAATGAGATTACATACTTTATAATTGATTTCCTTATGAAATATGAAATTAATTTTAAAGTGGATTTTATTGAGACTTTGAACATAAGATTAGGAGTAGTATTTAGCACCGAGTTGGGCATGCTACTACGGTTTCATACCCCAGAACTACGTTCCACCGTAGGTTGAGATATTTATTTCCACTATATATGGGTTACTGATATAGTGATCACTGAGATAGATTATTCTATTTAGATGGCAAGTGTAGAACAGCCCTAATGTTACGGGGGCTATTCATGGGATATTATGGTTGCTCACATGATGTACATGTCGATTAGAAGAACCTCCCAAATAGAAGTTCCCCACTCTTAAAATAGTTCTTTGAGATAAATATTTACTATGCAGAATAAAATTCCAGACTTTATCTAGATTACATGATTTAATAACAAGAACTATATACAGTCTTTAGAACTAAGTGTAATGGCTCATGGAATTCAAATTATATGTTTTACTATTCATCACTTTGTATCTTAAGATTTCGATTTATGTAAGCTATATGAGCCATTTACAGTTAGCATGTATGATTTTATAGCCTATGATAATATTGTTTTACGTATTGCATGTACCCCATATACTCACTATATCCTCAAAGTATTGATCCACATATACGTCTGTGTGCTACATTGTCTCATAATGTAGGTTCAGGTGTTCAGCCTCAGCAGTGAAAGCGATCTCCGAGTGCCTTTGTCTATATTCCGCAGTTGGTGAGTCCTCATGGTTTGAGGACCTACTTTTTAGATTTTCAGTTATGATATCAGCATTTGAGTCTTTACATTTTAGCTCATTCTGGGTCAGTTGGGGGATTTTTCCTAATGGCTCTCTAGTTTTCGAGTAGTAGAGGCTTGTCGGACTATTAGTTGTTTGTTAGAATTTTCAGTATTTTTGTTTCAGACATTATATTTTCAGTTGTTTCATTTATGACTTGATGAGATTCAATATTTTTATCTGGTTTGATTTCTTAAAGTAAGTGTTGGGGATTAGAGCAAGATCAAAGGGTTTGCTTGGGGATACTTGTAGCCTTAAGCACCGTGTGACATCCCGGGATGAGATTTTGGGGCGTTACACCTATATATAAAGTGGTTCCATCTACATGCATCTTATTTCTCTGAATCCATCTTTATTGCAGCCACTTGGGATGGTCGGACAAAAGTTAATCAACTTTCAATTCCTTATATCTACAAAGAAAAAGAAAAAATTGATATCACAGAAAGAATATTATCCATCTGTTATAGTCGATTTAGATTCTGTTGCATCAGATTTGGAGTCTGTTGCATCAGGTGTGGAGTTTGTTGCATCAGATGTGAAGTCTGATGCTACAGATATGGCGTCTATTGCAATAGATGTGGAGTCTTTTGGATTACATCAAACCAGCCTTGCTAGTGGTCTGATTTGTTCCAACAGTTGCTACATTTGTTGCAACATCAACAACAACATAAACTATAAAGAAACAACAAACAAAAAACATCAACAACAAAGAAACAACAACATTTGTTCCAACACCATCAACAACATCATCAACAAAGAAGTAACATCCTTTGTTCCAACACCATCAACAACACCATAACACAAGTTCCAACAACTCCAACCCTACTAACAACATAAATAACAAAGAAACAAATAAAATACATACCAAAAAATGATAATGACAATAAGGCTTTTAAACTTCTCCCAATAGAATACTATTTTTGCATATTGTAATAGAAATTCTCAGTTCATTTATTCAACACTTAAAAGTTTCTTCAAATTTTTTAATAAATATGATATAATTAAATGGTAGTTAAATAAAAAATAGATGTAACTAACTTGCAAAGAAAAAGACGAGAATGAAATAGCAATAGTAAACCATACCTTTATGTTAAAAGGGGATCAAACCAAGAATTTCAGTCGAGGAAAGATATGGATCGGTTTAGATTCAAAATGATCTTTATGAGAAAGAGAAGAGAAAGGATAGATAAAAGGCTATGATAACCCTAACCTAAAGAGGAGAGAAAAAATGAATGAGAGATAAATAAAATAAATTTAGGGTTGAGGCTAAGAAGAGATGAGATAATTTTAGATGTATTGTGTACATAGATGTGAGTTTCAATATTCATTAATAATATAATTAATATTCATTAATAATTTGAGGGGCACGAGGAAGACTAGTAACATTGAAAAGACAAGATAAGACTACTCAATTAACTCATTTTTGAGTTATCCAAGAAAAACTAACACTTCATTTTTACCGCATTTTGTAGTACTTACTATTTTATTAACTCAGACAGAAACTTTCTTTAAAATTGAAAGAAAAAAAGATTTTCAAATAGATATATCATTTGTTGCAACAGATATCAATATCTATTTAAAAATCCCAACAACGCAGTCATCTTTTATAACAAATACAGATATCTATTTAAAATCCCAATAGCTCACAGATGCAAATTTCTATTTGATAATTAAATTAAATATGCCATCTATTGCAACAAATATCTATATCTGTTTAAATATCCCAGTAGCTCAGTGATTTGTGACGACAGATGCAAATGCCCATTTGATAATTAATTCACATATATCATCTATTACAATAGATATCAATATATGTTTGAAAATTTTCAATAGCTTAGTCATATGTCATAACAGATGCAAATGTCTATTTGATAATTAAATTAGATATGTCATCTATTGCAACAAATATGAATGTCTATTAGAAATTTGTAACAACTCAGTCATTTGTTCCAATAGATTTTATTGCAATTGAATTAGGTGGAACTAGAGATGAATGAATGATCCAACAACTTCAATTGATTTGTTGCAATTGCATGGGGTTGGTATTGCGTTCATCCCGACCTGAGTCATCGACTGATCACTCTAAGTTAAAATAAGCTCTCATTAACTTAATGCTAAGATTAATAGTACCTAAATTGATTTAAGTTGACCTAGGGATGAATGAATGAGCTCATAGGGTTAACAACAACTTTAATTGAATCATTACAATTACATGGTGTTAGTATTGTATTCATCCCGACACGAGTCATCGATCGATCACTCTGAGTTGAAATGAGCTCTCGTTAACTTAATGTTAAAATTAATAGTCCCTAAATTAATTTAGGTGGAACTAGGGATAGATGAATGAGATCATAGGGTCAAAAATAACTTCAATTGAGTCGTTGTAATTACATGGTGTTGGTATTGCATTCATCTCGACCCAAGTCATCGACCGATCACTCTGAGTTGAAAGGAGCTCTCATTAACTTAATGTTAAGATTAATAGTACCAAAATTATTTAGGTGGAACTAGATATGAATGAATGAGATGATAGGGTCAATAAAAATTTCAATTGAGTCATTGTAATTGCATGGTATTGGTATTGCATTCATCCCGACCCGAGTCGTCGATCGATCACTCTGAGTTGAAATGAGCTCTCATTAACTTAATGTTAAGATTAGTCGTACCTAAATTGATTTAGGTGAAACTAGGGATGAATTAATAAGCTCATAGGGTCAACAACAATTTCAATTGAGTCGTTGCAATTGCATGGTATTGGTATTAAGTTTATCCCGATGCGAGTCATCGATCGATCACTCTGAGTTGAAATAAGCTCTCATTAGCTTAGTATTAAGATTAATAGTACCTAAATTGATTTAGGTGTAAATAGGTATGAATGAATGAGATCATAGGGTCAGCAAAAACTTCAATTGATTCAATGCAATTACATGGTGTTGGTATTGCACTCATTCCAACCCGAGTCATCGATCGATCACTTTGAGTTGAAATGAGCTCTCATTAACTTAATGTTTAGAGTAATAGTACCTAAACTGATTTAGGTGGAACTATGAATAGTTGAATAAACTCATAGGTTCAAAAATAACTTCAAATGAGTCGTTGCAATTACATGGTGTTGGTATTGTATTCATCTCGACCCAAGTTATCGACCGATCACTCTGAGTTGAAAGGACCTCTCATTAACTTAATGTTAAGATTAATAGTACCTAAATTGATTTAGGTAGAACTAGGTATGAATGAATAAGCTCATAGGGTCAACAATAATTTTAATTGAGTCATTACAAATGTATAGTGTTGGTATTGTGTTCATCCCGATGCGAGTCGTCGATAGATCACTCTGAGTTGAAATAATCTCTCATTAACTTAATGTTAAGATTAATAGTACCTAAACTGATTTAGGTGGAACTAGGAATAAATGATTGAGCTTATAGGGTCAACAACAACTTCAATTTAGTCGTTGCAATTGGATGATGTTAGTATTGCATTCATTCTAACCCAAGTCATCAATCAATCACTCTGAGTTGAAATGATCTCTCATTAACTTAATGTTAAGATTAATAGTACCTAAATTGATTTAAGTGGAACTAGAGATGAATGAAAGAGCTTATAGGGTCAACAACAACTTCAATTGAGTTGTTGCAATTGCATGGTATTGGTATTGCATTCATCCCGACCTGAGTTGTTGATCGATTATTTAGAGTTGAAATGAGCTCTCATTAACTTAATATTTTAAAAACTATATCATTTGAAATTTTAAAAATTAACTAATATCAATTCGGATTAACAATTTCAAAACTTGTCATTCTTTTTTAAAATTATAAATCAACCCATACAAATCATCCATTTGTAGGAAACATATTTTCTCATTTCAAATCTCAAGTTCTCGCTTCTCTCTCTCTCTCTCTCTCTCTTAACAATATAGACAATAACTACTCAACATATTGCTCAACCCTTTAAAACAGATTGATTTTCTTCTCATTTTTGACCATATAGTTGTTATTATCTTCGAGAATGGGTTAACAATTTTGTGTTTTGATGCTAAAAAAGTAGAAAGTACCCGAGAAAACTCTAGTTTTTGTCTCAGTGTTTTGTTGACTGTCGTGGTATTATTGGATGGTGTTCGTGTTGTTGTTGGTGGATGTTATTGATGGTGTCGGTGTTTGTATTTTTGGTGGCGGTATCGGTGGTCTTGGTATTAGTATTGGTGGCATTGGTGGTTGTCTTAGTGGCATTGGTTGTGGTGTTGATGGTCCATCTGTTGCAACAGGTGGGATATCTATTGAGAGATATTAAATAGGTCTTCAAACAGATTCTCCATCTGTTCCAACTGATGGATCATCCATTGGAGTATTTTTTTTGTAATGTGGCGTAGAATAATTTTTTGAAATTTGTCTTACCTTTTTTTTTTAAAATTATGCAGACATCAAATGCAATGTATTTTTTTTATTTTTTTCTATTATTTGTAGTTAAAAGATGTCTCCCAAAAGAATAGAAACTAAAAGTGGATCAACTTATGACCACTGAACAAAAATGGCTAGAATACAGATAGATTCGGAGGAACTTCCCGAATAGTCTCAGTTGGGGCAAAATAAAGCCAAGGAAAGTGATAACTCCTTCTCACCAATGGGGAGTGAAATAATATCAAAATTCTAGCATGATTCTGTCAAAACCATTAGTATCGATAGGTTTGAGTTGCGATGCCGATGGATAGCCCTGATAGTGTAACTGGTGATCTTATACTTAAATATCAGTTGGGGAAACATTTTGATGAATTAAGAAGAATTATGAAGAGTGAAAACATAAATGGACTTTTTAACAAGAGCTGCTTTGCATACTTTCTTGAGCTGCTTGAGAACTGCACTCTCCATTTCTCAATGAGCATGGTAAATGGTCTTCTCAAGCACAGGATCAAGTATGCGGGGGATGATAAAGATCTTAAAGAGGGCCAAAAAAATATGGATGAAATCTTGATCTACTACTGTGGCATGCCGGTTTGTTTTGGGTTGAAAGAGTTTGCCATAGTGACGGGCTTGAGATGCGATCGTCCAGAAGAACCACTCATAAAGGAAACACCCTACAAAGGGTCTAAAAAATGCAAGGAAAAAAAGATGGGTTAGTATAAATCGGTGTATATAATAGCTATAAAATGGAGGATTTGATGGCAGATCTCGAGGATAAAGACATACCAAAGAACTACAGGGAGAAATTGTGCTTAGTTTAGTTTGTCCATTCCATTTTATCAGCAAGAGACGTCAGGAAAGTCATAGAAGATGATTTTTTGGATCTTGCTGATGTTTTTAGGAAATTCAAAGATTATCCCTGGGGATATGACAACTACTACTTGACTATCGAATATTTACTAACAAAGCTATCCCTAAAAATTGATCACTATTTTTACTCATCCATTAATTTATAATGAATATAGTTATTATGATTTTCTTTGCTTGCTTCCTGTTTACATGTTTTAGGATTGGGCATATAAAGCTATTTCTCCCCTCTGAAGGCAGTTCTAGGATTACCTGGATGAGATTTCTCATCCAAGGATCCTTAGGTGGTTGGTGGGTACAAAAGGTAGCAAAAAAATATTAAGGAGCAGGAGGATGATCTATTTAATCCTCCAGATGATGCAGTATGCCTTACTTTAACTAAAAAAAATTGCCTCAAATAAAGATATTAAAATAGATGTTCCATTTATTATGATAGATGGGTCGTCTGTTGCAACAGATTACTCATCAACTGCAATTGGTGCAACAGATGGGTAATCTTTTGTAATAGACAATCCATATTTTGCAATAGATTAACCATCTATTGCTCTAGTTCTCTGAACCCAACTCAGCAGATTACCCATCTACTACAAATTATACAACAGATGAGTAATCTGATACAACATATTTTCAATTTGTTGTGACGTACAGATCAGCTGTTATGGTAACTAGATTGTTTGTTGCATAAGTTGGCTGTGTCAATATCCATGTAACTCAACTGACTGTAAATTATTATTTTATGATTTAAATACCTTCTGTCTTTTTTTATAGGTTGTGCATCCTTGGATCGTGCCTACCATTGATGAGTTGGGGATGACTTCTTTTCTTACTCTAGGTCTCATTGATACAAAAAAAACCAACAGTAGAGTTTATAAATAAAGAATTAGCTGGAGCAACATCCATAAGAAGAGCAATTAGGCAAGGTCAGCCTAGTTTTGAATTTTTTCACGACCAACCTTAAACTGCAACAGATCCAGGTGCTTCTTCTGGGGGTGTTGCTGGTGAAGTTGATGATGGTGGCAGCCAACCTGATGCTGCTGCTGCTACCAGTCGTGATTATGAGCATCTTGGTGCTCAGCATAAAATAAATACATTTGAAAATACCTCTTGCATAGGTCTCTCTCACTCCTACACCGGTCCTTCCCACTCTTACAGTTGTCCCTCTCACCCCTCTCCACCCTCATATTCTCAATGGAAATGCAAAGTGTATATAGACAGAGAAGATAAACTCCTTGAAAAGCTAGAGGCTATTATTGAAGCTACTAAGGAGTTGAAATCCAGGAGGGGTATCATACCATCCAATAAAGTGAGGGAGCCATGCACTCCTACAGTGGCGGTTAGGAGGAAGAGAAGAAAAATTAGACAAATTCTCTCCATTTTTAAAACAGCAAAAATTACAACTCCTCCCACTCCAAGAGTTGTTGAAGTTCAGGGGCTGCTGAATAAGGTGGACATATTTGCGGCCATTGGCAAGGAGAAGAAGAAAAAACTGGAAGTAATCATGAATGGCAAAACGAAGGTTCAAAAATAATACACCATGCATTCATTTTCCGCTAAAGACTTCATGAATATGAAAAATATGCGTGAGTGGTAAAAGGACAATGTAAGTTTAATTTTGCTAATCTAGCCTTCCAATCTACTCCATGAAAAAGAATCTATGCAGCAGATAAGTAATCTATTGCAATAACTTATTATTCCATTGTTATATAATACACATCTATTACACAAGTTGTGTTAGTTGGGTAATTTGTGAACTGATTCAGAGAACCCTTTACAACAGATTCTTTCCACTGTGTTTTTATTCTTTACAATTAGCAACCTATTTAAAAATTGTCTTCTTATACCATAATATGTTGATGAAATTCTTTGCCTCATGAGGGGCAGGCAATTAGCGTACCCGGATGCTTATGATATTGTCGATAGGATAATGGACCTTAACTTCTATAACAATTTCAAGGATAGGTACGATGATATCCATGAGATAGCTGGTACCTGTGTCAGTGACTTGATAAGTTAGTTTCTACTTTCCAATGGGATGAAGACGTGATTGACTATGTTAGAGGAAAGAGGCCATATCCACACGGTAAAAGCTGGACCAAGGCAAAGAGAATCCTTGAAGTCATGAACGTGGAAGTCAAATATTTTCTCGTAATTGAGATACTAATCTACAAGGGAAATATTAAGGTTTATGACTGCAACTTACCTTCTTCAGTGAGGACACATTTTTAACCCACATGCAACCACTCTTGAAGTTGTTGCCTAAGTTGTTAACGCAGAGTAAGATAATGGATCATTTGCCAGCTGAATCTTGATGAAGGAATCATGGAATTTTGAAGGTCAAAATAAAAACATCCAGCTCCCCAAAAATAAAACTGGTGCAGCGTGTGGGCTGTACTCACTTGCATACATCGAGTGTTTGCTGACTGGCACAAAAATAATCGATGTATGCGACAAAATTATGGTAAAGATGCAATGGGTCTGGGCATATAGGGTACTAACTAAATGGTTGGAGTCTGTGTATAAATACGAATATGAACAAAGACAGAGACGTAGTGGCAATAATTTTTATGTCTGACCAAGTTGAATTTTTAAAATGCAATAGATTTTATATCTGTTGTAATAAATATAATACCTGTTATGACAGATTGATTATCATTTTGAATTGGTTGGTCATCTGTTGCATTAGGAAGATGTTTCCCAGTCTATCCGTCGCAATAGATATCTAATCTGTTGCAACATATAATCTATTTGTTGCAGCTGATAGCTAATTTGTTGGAACAAATCAAGAAAGTAGGAAGAACTATTATATAATTTCCAGCAGATGACCTAACTAAATGGTTGGAGCCCATGTATAAAGAATAATATGTACAAAAACATAGACGAACACAATAATAATTTTTTATTTTAAGCCCCCTCAATTTACATGTAGTGCCAATAATTTTTAAGTCTGGTGAAATTTGAATTTTTATAACACAATAGATTTTATATATGTTGGTCATTTATTGCATTATGCAGATATTTTCCAGTCTGTCTATCGCAACAGATATCCAATATGTTGCAACATATAATCTATCTGTTGCAACTGATAGATAATCTGTTGGAACAAATCAAGAAAGTAGAAAGACCTGTTATATAATTTCCAGCAGATGACCTACGTGTTGCATTGCATGTTGTAACATATGTCTAATCTATTTGATAAGATATATCATCTATTGCAGCAGATGTATTATATGTTGCGATATTTGAATATAGTATTCCATTTCAATTAACATGTGGATTAAATTATATTCATAGACAACATAAAATAAATTGAAGCCTTCGGAAATTACATGAAATAACTCAATAAATAAATGAAATGTAAAAAACTCATTATGGTTACAAATGATCTACTCTACGAATAAGTCAACAATTTAAACCAAGGAGGATAGGTTATTACATTGACGAACTCAAGCTATAAAGATCTACTTAATATGGATAAGTTGTTCTTTATCCGGTGCTATGAAATTTGGCTTTGGTCATCGTGGATCTTTAATGTCGCTTGCTTATGGCTTCTGATCTTTTGCTTCTCTATATTTCCATAAAATAGCAGCATATCTTTTGTGGAGTAATCCGACATCAAGTCCATCATTTGGTACTTGTAATCCATCACTCAAATACTCGGCATAGGCTACAACAAAAAGACCGCAATCCCTGCATTTAAAAAACAATAGATAATCCATATCTTGCAGTTCTTGCAAACGTATTGAAATTTGTGAAATAAAACTAAATCATTACACTTAAACTTATAGGATACCAACGGTTTGTTGAGAAATTCCTTAAATATATTGTACATTAAATGGATTACCTATTTTATCTCGGTGCTTTAATCGTTGACCAATTAGTACGAACCTTTTGATCCAAAAAGAAACACATATCAAGGTAAGTGGGCAATAGTTTGGCCAACTTTTGTATCTCAGCGATGGCCTAGAACGTCTTCTTCGCGATATCGAGTCATAAACTCGAATGAGCCTTTTTTTTAGAACGACAATAGCCAACACCCAATATAATTCATCACCACAATTGATTGAGATGTGCACTTCATCGACCAAATACCAAGGTAAGCCAGTCAGAATACTAGAACCTTTGATGATGTTGATTAAGCATTCTTCATTTTGGGATACTTCCGACTGTTGTTGACAATACCTATCATTGGCATTATTGATGTAAACTTTATACAAACAATTATCTGTCATGTATCTGTATTGTTATTGTGTTTGCAACTTGGCCTTCTTTCAGAGGTAGTAAAAAATGACATCAATCTGCTGCACATATTGTCAAATATTTTGGATTACATGATGAAAAATTTAACGCACAAATGTAATTAAATAAAGTATTAATTAATAGTAATATTTATGGCATTTAAACCTGATCATTCCAGCAAGTTTGGGGTTGTGACATCAAATAGAACCAATTCTTCATTTCGAGATGTGCAATAATAAAGTCAAACATATCAAAATAAAGACTCGATTTGTTTACTTTGTGGCGTTCTTTATTTTGTTTTTTACATGATGATTTATATGTGTTAATGTCATGTTCTTACAACAAGAATTGTATAAACCAATATCTTTAAAATTGATTTATGTATCTCCCAGCATGATGCTTTAGCAGCCCATCGATAATCTATTCTGAATAGTCGTTGATCAATTTGGAACCTTATCCAAGATGTTGAACCCTTCAAATGGGTAATTCTTCCATTCTCCCGAACTGACAAGCTCCACTTTTTCTTCATCTTTGGAAGCAGTTGATGGATTATCAACTATGATATTATTCTCTTCAGTAGTAGCTTTTACTATGACATCCACCTGGAAAGTCAGAATTATTAATGCTAATAACAGATATATAATAGATTATCCATCTGTTGCAACAGATGAGTCTTATGTTGCAACAGATGGATCATCTATTGGGACAAATTCAAACAAGTAAATTAGAGCAGTACAATAATTTCAAATAGTCTTATATACACAATATTGCATCTTCATCATGATCAGTAGTTACAGTTTTACATGTACTACTATTCAGTTATTTCATGTTGCTCAGTTAGTACTTACCTCATATGCATAATACTCTACAGTTTCAGTCTAGTTATTCAGACTAAGTACAGTTCAGTCTTACATGACCAGTATTCAACTATCAGTTATTCAGTTAATCATATAAGTTAGTAGTTTATGCATTCGTGCTCAGTGTGATTGTATATTCAGATCTTTAATTTATGTCAGTCTCCATCACGTAGTTAAAGACTCAATATTCATACAGTATCTATGTTCTACTGTATCCTAGCTTCAGTTTTACTTATATCATTAAAGTAAAGTTTTACAGAAGCAAAATATAGAGATTCACAAGCGTATTAGATTATATTTATTACTAATTTTTTAAGATATTTCAGCTTTCAGTTTATTCCATTCTATTGGTGAGTCTACTTACACTTAGTCATGCATGTTTTAAGATTATGTATGAAATCAGTTTTACCTATTGCATTCACCCCTACATGCTCAGTACATTCTAGAAGTACTGATCCACATATACGTCTACGTGGCTACATTGTTTCATAATGTAGGTACTATTTATAGCCCGCACATCACGATCAAACAGTTGCAAATTCCAGCCAGCAGGTGATGAGTTCTCCTACTTTGGGAACTCCAGACAACTTTAGTTCATGTATAACTTATTATTTTCCATGTGTATTGATTAGTGGTAGTTAGAGGAATGTCCTAACTATCTATAGTCAATATAGTAGAGGCTTCATAGATGTCAGTCAAAGTTGGTCATGTAAATCTCAGTTTTTCTTCCTTCAAATTTATCAGATTGTTAAGATTTATCAGTATTGTATTTATTTCAGATTTTTCAGTTTGATTATATTTCTGCACAACAGAATAACTATTTATTATGTTATAATTCAGTTGCTTAACAATATGCCAGTTCATGGGTTAATTTGGGATCACTTGTGGCTCCTAGCACCATGTGACGACTAGGGGGTAGTCTCAATTTTTTACAGAGAGATGACGCTACTTATGAAGAAGACAACCTGTTGGTGCTCATTCATGGTAGGAAGTTTTGTAAGCATAGAGTTATTTTCACGATCCAAAAAAGGTCATGATAGCACTTATCGCGGTCCAACCTTGATAAATTAGCCAATCACCCAAACTTATAAAGAAAATCAAAATCAACAATAGCATATATCAAGACGAAACTTCTAGAATGAAGTCAGATCATATCATATATAAATATGAAAGTCTAAATAAACATAACCATCCCAAAATAGCTATCACAAATATAAGAATGTCTAAATGCATAATCGAATCTGAAATAAAAAGTCTGTCTCTGAAAAAATAAAGACAACCAAATATGGATGAGGTATGAACTAGCCTCAAACTCTATAGCACATCTGTACCTCGAAGATCCAAGAAACTCCATACAAAGATCAACCGCCATGTGTTGTACTTGAACTAGTATCTGTACCAAAAGAAAATAGTAGGAGTGAGTATGACCACTTGTACTAGATACGTATGATAAGACGACTGGCCAAAGTAGAAAATAACATAAGTGAAAAAACTATGAGCACGTCACTTGGAAATAGAAAAGTTCTCAAATGGTAGCTCATACCGTCTCCAATGAAAGTTCTAATATAAATACAAAATAAAACAACACAAGTATATATACAGAAAAATATACAAAAATTAAACACAAGTCAAGGAAAACTAATGAATCATGGAAGATGCATATGTAATGCAATGCAATGATGAAGTGATGAATAGTGAAATCCATCTCATCACTTTCTATATACACCTATCGAGCTCGCAGCTCCTAAGGTAGGACCTAAGGGGGTTCATAACCCATATACTATAACTCATATTTCAAATCTTAACTCACCTCTCCGACTTGTGTTCACGTAATGGGTTTTATAAAAATATTTCATTTTCTTTTGAAAAAACAATGCTCCTCAATGATACCAGTTTCTCATGAATGTATATGTATGAGATGAGGATGCAACACTCACAATCAAATCGGTATGAAGATATATAATCCATCCAACATGTATATATATATAAGTGAGCCTTGAAATCAACTCAGTATATCCATAATTCATGATTAGTAGCACTAATTAGGAATCATCAAAATAAATATACATGTAATACATCACTAATATGATATCAACCGTAATTCAAGAATTTCTGTCATGATAAAGGTAACCAATGCTTAATAAGACCTATAATAATACTTTGAGTCTTTGCACGACATTACGTCTAGAATAAAGACATTTAATTGCACAAATAAGGCCAAAAATGTCAAATAAATTCTCCACATGAGCAACATGCAACATTAGACATCACAAGTCAACAACAATAGAATATAAGTGTTGACACCTAATTTTGGCTCTTCATGCTTAGAATTAATGCCCTCAGTCTTTTTGATTATTAAAAAGCATGAAATATATACAATTTATACAATTGTTGAAAAATTATTGATAATCACTCTTATTTTAGGATTTATCAATTTATTGCCATATTTTGTACTTTTCATAATTTATTGATAATTCTTCTTATATTAGGACTTTTATTAATTTATTATCGTTTTAATATTTTTGTAAGCACCTGCACACGTACACGACATGGGATCCTATTTCTTACAATGCATCACATTTGACAAAACTACACAATGACTTTGTCTTTTAAATGATATCTTTATATGATGGTTAAAAGAATGAAAAAAATCCATTGGCAATAACCCATGGTTTAAACCATGATTTAGGGGAATAAGAGGGGTTAGTATTTTTTTTTTTTGAATTTAAAAAGGGGTTCTTTCTTATTATAAATAAAGGGGTGGGGTTAATATTTTAACACAAAAGAAACATGAAATACATACACATATAAAATCATATTTTTAATTTTTTCTCCCTCAAAAATTCACGTTACTCTCCCTTCTCTTATCTCCCACTTTCCCTCACCCTTTTTCTCCTATTTTCTACCGATGCCTCGCCGGAGGTGATGACCGGCGAAGTACCACCTTCCACCATCATCACAACCACTTTCTCCTCCTTTCTCCCAATCCTCTTTCTCTCTCTTTTCCATCACGGCTTCACCAGAGGTGATAGCCGACAAAGCTCCAACGGCCACCACCACTGCATCTGTTGCTGTATCTTTTTCTTCCATTAATGGAGAGATTGGTTACATCAAAAGGAGATATATCTGATCGAGTTTTTTATAGGTCCAACATTGCTTTGGTGTCTCACCATTAAAGCAACACCGGTGACCCATCCCCTCTCCACCTCTGTTTTTGTTTAATTTCATATTTGGACGAAAACAATGGCCTTATTATCAGAAAACTCGAACTCCGGTGAAACTCTATTAAATTGGTTACTTTTCATTTCTTCTTGTTCATACCTTTTTTATTTCACTCATCACCATATTACTATATAATTTACTTTATTTTTATGTGGCTATTTTTGTCATATCTGCTATTACTCTGCTACATTCTTATTATTAGTATTCTATTGGATACTAATATTTCTCATTAATGATTATTTATTGATGATTTGTCACTGAAAACAGTTTCTTGTTGCTTTTGAATTATGATTGACATCTTTGGTTGAAAAATTACACGATCTTACAATTGTTACTTCAGTAATTGTTAATATGAAATTTTGACTCTATTTTGTTAATATTTTGTTAATTGCTGTTATGGCTATTAATTTAATATTTTTGGACTGGTTTGTTTTATAATCGTTTACTTTATATTTTGTTAAATTGAAAGTGGTAATTTAATTGACCATTGAAGAAACTTCCGTCGGTTTTTGAGGTCTCCCTAAATAAAAAGATGACATATGTATACAAATACAAACAATAAATAAATAAATTTGGACGATGACAAAATCTTTATAATATCACGAAAACACAAAAAGTTTTACGATTTCTATCTTTGCAAGGCGATTTACGAAGGTTGATAAATTGAGCAACTGCTTTGTAGTCATGGCGTATTTAAAATTTAATCCAAGCTACTCTTTAAAAAAATATTATTTTTTATACCTTTATATATGTATATGCACACATAGTTTCTCAATTTGTTTTGATAATTATTTATTTGTCACTAACATTTCTTCCACAAGTGTTTATACATATATTTGGGAATATTTTTCGAAAATGGTATTCCAAATGAGAGTTTGAATGTCATGTTTGTATTTTTATATTCTTACAATTGAAGGACTATTAATCATAGTAAAAACTTTGTTTTTGGAGCGTTGGACAGGAATGTTCTTTACTTACACAATCCTCACCACGCGTTTAGGCAAACTTAGTTCATTAATATTTATATAAAAGAATTAGATGGATTAAGATATTTATTTCACACTTTTACATTAGGAAATATTTCTCAATATTTTCCTTAAAATTTTTTTTTACTTTATTCAATCTTTCCTCCCGTTAAATATTATTAAATATAAAGTATTATAAGGAAAATACCTCTCCTTTATACAAAATAAAAAAAATACTTTTCTTTTCATATGTTACATTCAATACCTTTTTTTATGAAACACTTTTCTTTTTCATACATATTCTTATATACATTTGCATATATATCTTCACATATTTTTTATACACATATTTTTACGATAATATATGTAATTTATACACGCTCTTTGCGTATAAATTGTTTATATTATTTTAATACTCATTTTATATATTTGTACTTACAAATATTGATTTTTTCTTTCTCTTTTTGATAAATTTAGTCTGATTTTGGAACCACATTAGTGGATTCTGAAGGCTGCCTAATCCTTTTCCTTCATAATAATTTGTGTTAGGGTTTTTGTCCTAATTTTCTTACCAAAATTAGGTTTTACTTTTCTTAGAAGGAAAATAAAAGTAATACCATAATTACTTTTAATTTTCCTAAAAGAAAAATATAATTCTTTTCCATATTTGACATACCTTTTTCTTGGAAGAAAGGTTTTGGAACTCTATAAATAGAATACCCACTTCTCATACCATAAATAGCATCTACAATGTAGTCGTTATGAGTCTTGTTTAGAAGGATAGTTTCTCAAAATAATTCTTTAATATTTTTTTCAATATTAGTTTTTAATATGTAGGTCATTTGATCAAATCATATTAGTAATATATTTTTAGTATTTGTTTTTTGTTTTCATCTGAATTATCACCGTCTTGGTTTGCAAACTTTAAGCTTACGTATGACGCCTCTCAATTTCGAACCCAACAAGTGGTATCATAGCCTATGGTTCAAAGATCTAATGGTTTGATTGAGGACAGTTTAAGATCAAAGTTGCAATCAACTTGGTGATGATGAAGTTTTTGTCAAAAAAAAAAAATCAAAAAAATTACATGTGGAGAAATAATTTCAAACAAAATTTCAACAATCCTGCTACTAATCCATCTTTAAAACCAAAATCAATTTTCAACCCATGTTCATGGGCTTCAATTTTCAACCCCTACTTACTTTTATGTTAGGGCTCCTTTCAACTCGTGCATATACTTTTAACGCATGAGCTTAACTTGTGCTCACTTTCAATGCATAGGGCTCTACTTTCAACCCTGTTGCTTATAACACGGGGCTCCAATAATATTAACTCATGATTGCATTTTCAATGCGTAAGGCTCCAATTTACAACCCACATCAACTTTTAATCATGATAAGCAACAGTGATATATGAAGATCGTGTGAAGAAGGAGGATCAAGAATATTTTGCCAGAAAATCAAGCTAAAAGGGGGAAATTTGTTAGGATTTTTGCCCTGATTTTCTTACAAAAATTAAGTTTTACTTTTCTTAGAAGGAAAATAAAAGTAATACCATAATTACTTTTAGTTTTCGTAAAAGGAAAAATATAATTCTTTTCCAAATTTGGCAAACCTTTTTCTTAGAGGAAAGATTTTAGAACTCTATAAATAGAAAACCCTCCTTCTCATACCAATACACAATAACATCCACAATGTAGTCGTTATGAGTCTTGTTTTATTCTAGTTTAGAAGGAAATTTTCTCCAAATAGTTTTTTTTATATTTTATTTAATATTAGTTTTTAATATGTAGGTCGTTTGACCAAATCATATTAATTATATATTTTTAGTATTTATTTTTTGTTGTTATCTAAATTATCACCTTCTTGGTTTGCAAACTTTAAGCTTACGTATGACGCCCTCTCAATTTTGAACCCAACAATTTGAACTCTTACCTAGAATCTAAACTGATTTTCGCAGATTGAAAAACAATTCATACATGTTAATAATTAAATAATAGGGTTCCTTATATTTCTTACAAATTAGGTGGCGATTCGGTACAAAAATCAATTCTTTTAGAGTTTAAAAGTTGTGTTTGTTTTAACCTTGGTAAAAATAGGGCATGACAACACTTGGGGACACAATAGAGATAATTATCTCAAAATATAGTTCCCATAGTTATTTTCCTCAACGAGTAGCATGTTTTACCTATTCATTAACAAACCAGCTCAATCTAAAATAAGTTTAGCCATAACCTACCTCGAAATGATGGAATCCAAGTCTAAAGTTCTTCAACACAGAGCTTTTCTTTTTTGAAAGGCCTTGGAATCAACTATAACAATCATATATAGAATCCACGCATTAAAAGAAAGCTAATGATACCCATATTCCCATATTTGAGTCTAGTTTAAAATGGGTTTTTAAAATGAGTTTGAAAAATGAAAGAGGTACAACTGAAATTTTGTTTTAGAAATACATTATCCAACGTTATATAAGTCTATAGTTGAAAATTCATGCAAAAATAAATTTAAATTTAGGTCTAATTCGAAGAAAAATTATTTTTAAGTTTTACCATTAAATCCTCAAAATTACATTTCAAAATCATGATTAAACAGTATTTTAGAAGATGTGATCAATTGAAAATAATGAAAATATGAAATAAGAGTTTACCCAAGAATTAATGGTGAAGAAACCCTAAGAAATTACCTCTTCCCAAAGCTTAGAAGTCCAAAAATAATAAAAATCATGAAAATGGGGTTTATATACTGTTTTGTGAACAGTACGTCGCGAATGCAGTCAATCCTTCACGTTCATGAGGGTAAATTTTAACCGAAAAAAAGTTTGGCCTTGGCATTCGCGACCAGGGCTTCGTATTTGCAAAGGATGATAAATTAAGACTTTGCATTTGGGACAGCCTCGCATGTTCATGTGGAAGGGAAGTTACTCGACCTAGACTCGATTGACCTTTGCGATCGCGGCCACCACCCCTCGATCGTAATGAAGGAAAAATTTTTTCTCTCTATGTGTGGCCAAGGTCCCATATTCGCAAAGTAGGCTCCATGGACCCGACATCAGATGTTCACCAGCTGAATTTACATGTTTTAAAATCTTTCGAAGGATCCTGAAGGTTCATTCAAAAAATAACAAAAGTAAATGATATGCTACCATGTGTATTCGATATTTTAGACTCAATAACGATGTTGTATTTTGAAAATAAGATTGTTTTCAATAAATTAACTAGGACCTCTTTTTGGTAATTTTATAAATAAAGGATTGAAATACAAAATAAAGAATCTATTCCCGAACCAACCACGCTACTAAGTCAAAATTGACATTCCAAACTTTATAGGGCTGTCTAAGTTACCATCCAACAATCAGAAAATCAAATATTGATCGAAGTCAACTATATGAATTTTAAAGCCTCTAAATATCACAAGCTTACCTAAATCATTTTCAATTGCATCACAAATCGTGCCAATTACCACCACCCAAAAATTAATATGTAGCAACTACGAAAAAGGAAAAAATGACCAAAACATATAGAAAGGAATATTTCACAATCCAGGTTATTACAATATCCACCACTAAAACTCTAATTTGTCCTTGAACTAAAAGGTAAGAATGCCTGAATCGGTAACGAGTTAAGGGTAACTACTACACATGTCAAACTTGACCTCCCAAGTAGTCTCCCCAACAGGATGGTGTATCTACTAAACCTTAACAACAGGAATATCTCTCGAAGGCAATCGTTTGACTTCTCTAACTAAAATAAACACTGGCTTTACTAGAATGGTCAAATCTCTCATCCAAGTGAACCGACCCCCAACGAAGTACGTGAGACTCATCCAAAATATAGCATCGAAGCATAAAAACACAAAAAATTAGATGAAAGGCTAAAAATTCTAGAGGTAAGGCCAACTTATTAGCCTCTTCCCCTACTATTCGAAGAATCTCAATAGAACCGATATACCTAGGGCTAAGTTTGCCCCTCCTTCTAAACCTTATTTCTCTCTTTATGGGTGGCACACGAAGAAAGACTGGATTACTAATATCATCCAATGTATGAATCCAACGACTTACATAAATATTTTACCTATTTTGGGCTGCTCAAAGCTTATCCTGAATCATCTAAACCATGTCCAAAGACTCGTAAAGAAAGTCGGTACCACAGGACCTAACTTTTAAAGTATAAAACAAACTAATTAGAAATCAACTATGCCTACCATAAAATGCCTTAACAACCTCATCTAAATACTTGAATGATAGCTATTATTCTTGGAAAACTCCACCAAGGCAAAATACTTCTTCTACTAACCTCCAAAGTTCATAACACATGCGTGGAGCATATTCTCTAAAACTTGAATAGTCTACTCAGATAAACCGCACTGTATGGGGGTGAAAAACTGTGCTAAGGTCAACTTGAGTACCCAACTATAATACCCCGTAAGATTCTAAGCTCAATTCAGCTTGTGGTTGCAGGCTTAAAGGGTCTAAGGCATGAAATTTTCACTAAATGTTGAGGACTTAGTCATTTTCAAGACCCCAAGATTTCAAAAATTTTATTTTTATCCTTCCTGAACCCGAGACATTGGTTTTTAAGTTGAAACATGTTTAGGGATGTTAAAGGTATGTCTCGAAAAAGTTTTGGATTTTTTGGACAATATTCGGGACATGTTTGGACTATAGAGGCAGTGAGCCTCCGTGATAGGGCCATGTTGCGGAGGCTATGCCACACGATATGTCCATGTCATAGAGGCTATGCCTCGTGATATGGAGGCAGTGTATTTTAAGCTTCATAAATTAAAGGGGTCCATGGGATAATTTGGTCCTTCCCCTCTACCCCAATCGTCCAAAGCACGACTTATAACACTCAAAAATGTATTATTTTCCCATTCTCTTCAAAATACTCGCGTAGAAACCCTCCCCCTTCCCAAGAATCCAAAAGTTCAAGTTTTTAGGTTTAAGCCTTCTTTACGAATTTGACCATTGAGGAATATGGGGTATTCATAAATGGGTTCCTTCCACCCATTGAGTCCCAAAAATCCTCTTTTTGATTGAGTATGAATTTTACTCTTTAATATGATTTTACCCAGTGAAAATCATGAATTTTTCCCATGTTTCCTTATGAAACTTACATTCAAGCCATGCTATTGGCTTTTCCATGTGAATTATGATTCTATATGATTTAAATTCCAAAATCTGATGTCATATTTGGTCAGTACCATGTCAAGTCATCAAATTCATGTATTAAGTTATGTAAACATAATATTTTCTCAAGATTAACTTATCCCCATGTTGTAATTCATAAAGTTAGCAGTTATTCAAATGCATTATGTTTTTGGGTCCCCTAAATTATGATTTACTACTAATGGTCTAATGATGTTATCATATTTAAAGTATCATTCAATGCTGGTGGGTTATGAACACCTGATACCTATGTGTTTACTCACGTTCTAGACCTTTCAAGTAATAAGTCAGTTAAACCATGATTGGTATCATTATACTCAGTTGTTATGATCATATTAAGCACTATCAGTTGTGATATTCGGTTGAACTTAAGTCAGTACCAGTGTCAATTTAGTATAGAATAGGATTTAACATCAAGCAAACCCAAGGATAGGGGCTCACCTACCAGTAGAGGGTGTGAACATTAGTAGCAATCCCTATTTTTAGAACTACGTAGCTAGCATAGGTTTGAGATTCTTACTGAGTTGAGGGTTGACATGTATCTCGTAGGAGCACCTTCTAGTAGATGGTGACTTCCTATTCCTTTGAGACACCAGTTTAGTGGATCCACATAGCCAATGTTAGTGCCCGTGGCAAGGTACTGATACCCTTTCAACTAGGGTTACAGATTGGACTTCAATTATCTTAGATTAGGGCATGTCGGTTACATGATACCTCCCTTAGTTTCAGTCTTGTTAATTAGACTAAGTACATTTTAGTATTACATGATTACTATTTAGATATGAGTTAGTCAATATTTAAATATAGTCAATATTTAAATATAGTCAATATTTAAATATCAGTTAATCAGTATTCAGATATCAGTTATTCAGTATTCAGATATCAATTATTTAGTATTCAAAAATCAGTTAGTTAGTATTCAGATACAATTACTCAATATACAAACATCAGTTATCCATTTACTTAGGTTTCAGTCATTCAGTCACACATGCATCAGTCATTCAGTTAATAATATCAGCTTAGCATATGTCTATGTTTATATTTTTGCATTTATCTTTACATGCTAATGCACAAATGCCATTACTCAGATGATTTCAGTTAGTCTCTACCCTTAATACTAGTATATTCAAAGTACTTATCATATATTTTCTCTTGCACTATGTTGTCTCATAACATAGGTTTGGACACACAGTTTTCCGACCGCTCTTAGCCAACAATGATTGTTCATCATAATATACAACATTAAGAGGCATGAACATATCTTATGGTCTTTCTACACTACCGTACGAAAACATATTCAATAAAATTCAACAAGTGATTGAGGTTTGTTTTACACTAACATAGACACATATTACAAAACTTTGCAGGAGTAACTATCGAAGATTGCTTTGCTTTCATTACTTTAATTTCCCATACCAAATTACACTGATATGTTTCCACAACTTTAATACTTCTGTTTTAATGTTAATTTCATAATTCTCATTTAACCAACTGTTCATTACCCATCTTTGCAGCAGTAGTAGTAAGTCCTCATCCATCGAGGATGCTATGATTATATTTGTTTACAGTACTTTCTTTCATGTCAGATATTTGGAGTTAGTTGGGGGTTTGTCCCATAAAATCCTTATGTTTTATAGCCTTTTAGATGTTCAGACTAGAAGTTCAGATAGTCAGTTTATCTTTCAGATGTTATCAGTTGTTTTCAGACTTGACAATTATATTTTAGTTCAATATTCCATTTTGGTAGGGGAGTTCATCGGTTGGTTCAGTTCGGTTTTATGTGTTATTGTTTTGGTTTATCTATTTTTGGCTTTTAAATATGCAAAACCAATAATCAACCAATAGAATATTTTTATCAATTTTTGGTTTATCGATTTTTGATCCTTAACGATTCAGTTTTCTATTTAACCAATAAAAAAAATACTCATAAAATAAAAATAGCAACAACTAACATAAAAAAGCAATCTTAGTTTCCACTAAAATCATACACAATATGTTTTAGCCTACGAGAATCTTCAAACTTGAACTGAATGTTAGTTCAGGAAAAAAACTAAATCCTAGTTGTTGGATGCTACTGAATGCTACAAGCTTTTCAATACCCGTGCATTATGCCCTTGTTTCCTTACTTCTATTTAAACCCATAATTTAAAGTATATTAACGAAGAGTAAAAAAGATAAAAACATTATTCACAACCAGGGTTGTCGATTGCTCGATCCTCTTTGGTTTTGAACGAGGATTTTATGTTGTCATTTATGAATACTTAATAGTAAATAGTGACTATCTAACATTTGCAATTCTATTTTAAAATGTTAACTTAATACTTTGTGAATTGTGAATAAGTAATATATATTAATATAACATATATAATACAAATAATTAAATATTTATATATATAATATAAATTGGGGTAAAATAATAATTTAGTGTATCCTTATTCGGTTATCAATTTAACCAATAACCCAATAAGATAAAACCAAAAAGAACCGATTAATCGATAAAATGTGTTTTAAAACAAATAAACAACCGTTAACACATGTTGTTTATTGGTTTAGGCACAATGTTTCAAAGCACCATATTTTTTGAGTTAACTTGGTCAAAAAAGCTGCTATAGATGAGAAATTCTCTATAAAGCACCAATAATAACCTGCCAAGCCTATAATACTTCAAATATTGATAGGAGAAGTAGGTATAGCCAAATCACAAATCGTTGCTATATTGGTTGGACTAACCACAATACCATCCTTGACCAAAATATGACCTAAAAAATATATAAAATCCAACCACACTCATACTTGGAAAACTTGGAAAACAACTTCTTATCATGCAACCTTAGAAGTAGAATCCTTAAATGCTTCACATGATTGGCCTCATATTTGGAATAAAATAAAATTTCGTCTATAAATAAAATCACAAATGAGTCGAGATACAGAAAATACCTGGTTCATTAACTCTATGAATGTTTTAGGGGTGTTGATCAATCCAAAAGTCATGATGTATCTCATCCTTAACTTAATTTTTATACTATGGAATAAGTTTTCATCATTGTCAATGTGGTTTAATTGTTGTGTTTTGTAATTGGGTTAAGGGATTTTGATAGTAATCAATTGAATTGCTTTCCCATTTTTTAAATGCATTATTATTGCTATGATTAATGGTTTTTGGGGATGAATTGGAGCTATATGGTATGGTTTGGAATGAGGAACATGGGTTTTCAAAATTGTATGGATTTAACTTGGAATTGGAATTTGCCTCAACCCCCTTTGAAATTTGGTTTTGATTTATGGCTATATATATATATATATATATATAGGTTTACTTATGCTTGGAACATAGCATTTCATTAAAAGAGAATGGAAAATAAAAATAAATGGAGGTCTTGGTGACCATGGTTTTGGATTAAAATGAAACTTTAGAGTCAATTTAGTTATTGGATTGGTTATGGCATAATGGAATTATCCTGAAAGCATAATTGGTGTGACGTTTCCATGATGGTAAATTCATTCATAAATGACTCCTAGTTTAACGATTGGGATTAGTTGTAAATATTTTAGTTTAGACTTAAGGAAGCTGTGTAGCTCGCCGTAAAGGTGGAGGTCCCGAGGGGGCCAGTACTAGAAATCACGTTTACCAGTGTGCGGATCTATATAACCATATGAATGGGTCACACATTTTATGTTTTTGTAATGGTTAACACCTCAGTGGTGTTAGCCCTTCCTCAAATTTCCTCATGCGACTAACACGCAATAGGCCCTTTCAATAGGGGAAACTGAACCCGTATAGCTTGTAGGTGACTTTAGGATAGGTAAAGATACATAGGTTAATGATTTTAAAATCTTATATTCATGGCCCTTGTCCTTATCCCCATACCCTATATATATATATATATATATATATATATATATATATATATATATATATATATATATGAATATGTTTATTTGGTTTTTACAATTTTGGAAATAACATTACTTTATCACTTTTCCTAGATTAAATATTAGTGCTTATCCTACTAACCATCCCTAGATGCTATGTCATTTTATGATGTAGGTTTTGAAGGGTTTTTTGTTACTCCTATGCAACTTTTGGTCGTTTGGTTTGTTCATTGGTTACTGTGAAGTGGTGAGCCTTCATCTTCCAGAAGGTTGGTCATTTTATTGTCTTATTTTCATTTATGTCTTAAATTGTCATTTTAGAATCCTTTGTCTATAGTCGGGGGCATCAACAACAACAACAGCGACAACAAACCCAGTGTATTCCCACAAAGTGGGGGTTATATCCATACTTAATTTGGTATTCTGGTTTTTAGAGGTTTTTGTGGACAAGTGTGGGTTGGATGTTTATTTGGATTCTTAGTATTATTTGGTTTATCTATTCTTGTAATTATCATGTTTAGTTTTCTTCCGCTAAATTACGTTTATTACGTCTTGGATGTTTGAATAAGGGGTTGGTCTCTGGCCTACAGTGGGTATGAGATACACGTCATAACTAGGCCTTGGTTTAGGTCGTGACAAATTGGTATAATAGTACGATTTAGGTTCTTTGGGTGCCTACAAAATTGTGTTGAGTAGAGTCCTTTTTATGAGTGTGTAGCGCACCACACTTATAAGGGGGAGGCTATAAGGCATTTAAGAATAATTCCTTTTCATGTGTTTTATTTCGAGCTATAGAGTCTAGTTTGTTGAAATTCCTCTAACTCTTAGATTACTCACATTTCAAATCATGCCTCCTTGAAGATCTGACGCTCGTAGAAACTTACCTGGAACCTCGGTCCCACTCAAGGAAATATAGAGGGAACTCTCCCTAGTTATGGAGTGTAGACCTGGTGTAGCGTTCCCACTTTGTATTGCACTACCCTACATGAAGCTTTGCTATTCCTCACTAGTTCTCCTTAGATTTCTCAAGATGGTAATAGTTATACCCAGATGCCTTAGGGAGATATCTCTAATATAGAGTTCCGTCAGTCTATTCATCTGTTTACTAAATTGGTGGCATCTTAGTCTCGCTAGTATGATTGATGTGTGAGCACATGCTAACACATTTGAGACTTTTAACTGAGAATAATTGTAAAATCTTAAGAAACTTTTGTTATTTTTAATTGTTTTATCTTTGATTTTGTAGTAGAAGTCAAGATGTAAGAGAACCAACAATGATGAAAGTAAAAGAGTTGAAATCTGAAGCAAATAGAAGAGAAGTGTGGCTGACGACATTCTTGATAAGTCGTCAACACTCTGATAAGTTATCAATTTCATCGTCAGCCTTAAACAAAGAACGAGATTCAGTTGGGAAAAGTGATGAAGACATGTGATAAGCCGTCAGAGTTGTGATAAGCTGTCAAGATCATCGTTAGCCTAAGGCAGAACATGAGAGCTGAAGTAAATCATTAAAGACATCTATGATAAGTCATCAAAGATCTGATAAACCATCACGCTTCCTCGTTAGCCTAAGGCAGCGAATGTCAAAAGCGAAGAGGAGCTGACGACATCTATGATAAGTCATCAAACTCCTGATAAGGCATTACAACATGTCGTCACCTGTCCGAGAAATTACTGAACTCTGTGATTTTGTTTCCATAATTAGGGTGAACTATTTAAAGTATTGTTTAGGGTTTTCTTGGGAGCTGGTACTCGATATTCTGGACTTGAACTTCATGTGTTTACTTTCTAGTTTTTTATACAAGTTTACAGTTAGCTTTGGAGAGATTATCATATTATTTTTTGGGATTTTTCTACTGCAATTTAATTTGAGATACAATTGTTGCTATTCACTTTTACTGTAAGTATTATTCCATAGCATTATGAATTCAACAAGCTGTATTGTTGTTTACAGTATGAGTAGCTAAACCCCTTAACCTGAGTTATGGGATCTATGGGTTTGGGTTTGTAATGCAACTAAGTGTTCAGGATTCTAACGGTGGTAGTAACTTCTTGGTAATCCCACTGCTTTACACTTTTTCTATTGGTTGCAAACAATAGGTCCTGCTTACTAGTGATTTGCTTGAACTAAGAAATTAGCCGTAGTAAGAAGCAAATTATCAATAGGGACTTGGAAGTTACCAACCTTCCATATAATAATTAATGTTGTAGCAAGATTAATTAACCTGAGATAACATCCGGTTATGAAATATAAACTCCCTAAGTTTGAGATAATTAGGTAGTTAAATGCTTAAGTAGGTCGAGAGACATTTAGGCATAAATTTGACAAGGATAATCTATTGTTCCTACCTACCACAAGAACCTTGGATCTTTACTAATGTTTGTCAAATCCCAACACTCATAGTGAATATAAATCTAGTTTTCCATAAACTCTTAATTACAAACACTGAAACTAAAGTGATCAACAATTATTTGCTAATCATCAAAAACCTCCATTTTATCTTTTTATATCATTTGTTTGAATTCAACTTATTGCTATAGTTTCAAATTAGTTTAATCGCCACTCAAATTGTTCTTCGTGGATTCGACCCCGACTCCAAAGTTGGGTAAATATATTGATGATGACCCTTTTGCACTAAATTGATGTGTAAGTTGAGCGTTATCAAAACTGGCGCCGCTGCCGTGGAATGATTTGTCGTATTGAGTTGGTTTGAAATTTTAGCCTACTTGCTTGAATTCAAACTTGTAAATATTTATTTTTAGTTTTCTTTTATTTCTTTTGTTAGGTGGATTTTTATTTTAGTTTACTTATTACTATAGCATCTGGAATGAACATGGTCTTGGTGGTTGGAAATCTTATCTTGATGATCTATGTCCATATTATGATGGACCTCATTTTGACAAGATTGTAGATATGCTCCTCGAAGAGAGATATGTGCATTATCTCCATCCTACCGGGAGTATTATTGTTCATTATGTGGTGGTCAAGATGGACATTGGAGTGATTGCCCAAATGCCCCTTCCCCCTATTATGCTAACCCAAATCCTAGTCCTTCTTATGTGTTTGATAGGTCTTATCATCAAGAAAAGGGAGAACGAAGCACCTGGAAGAGTGGCATTAAAGCTATCTTTCAATGAATGTTGGATCTTCAAAAAGAAACATATGGTATCGTATGTGATATGCGTCAAGACATGAAGCCAATCATTCATAAAGAGATAGATATAGAGGTCAATCATTCAAAGCATTCTTCTATATTATGTTTAGATGATATCTTGTTTGTGGAATCATTTAAAATAATGAAAGAGTGTGAAGATGAGAAGCAAGAACCCTATATTGATGTTGAGCTTGATGATAAGCAACCCTCGATGATTTTCTAATCAACTGAACTAACCATGAGATATGATACCAAGATTAAGGAAATGATGCTAGAGGCAAAACAAGAAACCAAGCCAATCTCTTATAAAGACTCTAGTCCAATTCAGGGTGAAAGGTCGAGAAGGATGCAACTCCAAAATTAGGGAGAAGACCTCACTCAAATTACTTTTCAACATTATACTTGGTGGATGTGATGAAAGTCTAATCACCCAAGCATATGATGAATTTTGGAAAAGAGGAGAAAAATTCCTACATTTTGGAGTTTGTCTTTCCGAAAGGGTATAATACAACCCCAATATTGAAGGCCAAGAAGCTTAAAGATAGATGTCCATTTAGTGGATTTTCAAGATTCTCACCGTTTCCAAATGAGCCCACATGAAAGTTCGATGCAAAATTGGGCAAGCGGTTCAAGTCTTTGAAGTGGTGTGATAGAACTTCCCTTATCATGCTTTCACATTAGCCCAACGCACCTAAAAGATGTAAAGATTGAAAGGTGGGCCGACGATTCAAATCATCTAAGTGGAGGGATAATAGATGAAGCATTTTTATGGTATCTTGATGAATTCTGAGTAGTTAAGATAATCTAGTCGTACCGCGATATTAAATCAGGCACTGCTTGGGAGGCAACCCAAGGTATTTTGTTGTTTGTATTCGTATTATGTGATTGACATCAGATCTTCGCACCCATGGTGCCACAGGTATGTTTCTAACTCTCTTGTTTTTGTTTGACGCTTTGGGGACATTGCATGATTTTAAGTTGAGGGTGGGGCTACTTGTGGGTGTTGATGTCCTCATGGGGTTTTGGTTGTCGTACCTCTTTTCCTCAGAGTCTTGCTCCTAGTAGAGCCGACATGTTTAGGCGTATTGTGATTTGTTGTAAAATGTTGTAGTTGACTAGGAGAAATACAAGTACCTTAGGCAGTTAACATGTTTTTGTTAATTTTTGAATTTCTCTCCAATTGTCTGTTTTATAACTGTGTGATATGCATTTATGTGTGACCACTGTGCATTTTGTTATGACATTAGTACTAGTGACATGATAACCATTTCTAAACAATTGCATGAACCGAATAGGTAGTAACTTGTGATGTACCTTTGTGCCATGTGTGTGAGATATACTACCTAGTTTCCATTGTGTGTTAAATTCAGAACTTGCCGGTTGGTCTTGCCTTAGTTATAGGATAGCGGTTAGGAGAGGATCATAGGACGTTGTTGATATTAATCCACTTTTAGCCTAAATGAACTTCCATGTGTGAATAATATCCCTTGATCCTAATTTTGAGCCTGAATGCCTATTCTTTTTACTATACCTATCACCTTTCTATTTGTATCACAATGTACCTGTTTTGGCTCTGGTCCTCCTTGGACATTATGCACTTTGACTTAGGCAAATAGCCTAAGTTAAGGGTGGCTATCATAGGGGTGTGTGGTGTAAAGTGAGTATGAGGAAGGGTAAAAAAAATATGCAAGGCTGGGTGTGGTAGAAAAAGAATGAAAAAAAAAGAAAAGTTGTGAAAAAGAGAAAATAAATGAATAAAAACTGTACCCAGCTTGAATGTGCTTTAATCAAGAAAGGAAGAAATAAGGTAAAGGTTGATAAGTGAGACCCCAAAAATAGTGTAGTGCCAAGGAGGCTTAGTTACTTTAAATATCCTTGTGTATCATACCAGCCCCAAGTCTACATTACAAGCTAAAGAAAATTCCTATAGTGATCCTAAGTTAACTATCTGAAAGCTTCGGTAAAGAAAATAAGGGCAAACTTATGATATTTGGCATACATTGACAGGAACTTCTTTCTAAGAGTGAGTGTCTCTTAACTGTCCCCACATTGACATGCTTGAGTTCACATATGAGTGAGGAGGAACCTTTTTGTTATAAGGGCACACTGGTTACATTGCTCGTTGCTAAATTATCTGGATAGTGTAATCTTGGTACATGCATGGTTGTTGTAACTGAATTGATGTCAAATCTTGATTCCCGTGTGTCGCATTGTTGTTCTTCAATAATATGAATAGTTGTTTTTAAAATTAATTGACCTTGGAGATGGTGAAGATGTTTTGAGCTAAAATGGATGATTGACTGCCCAATGTACTTTGTATCCTCTTATTTATGTTTTAGTTTCTTGAGGACAAGCAATTGTTTTAAGTTGAGGGTGTTGATATGTGAGCAGATGCTAACACATTTGACTCTTTTAACTGATAATAATTGTAAAGTCTTAAGAAACTTTTGTCGTTTTTAATTGTTTTATCTTTGATTTTGCAGTAGAAGTCAAGATGTAAGAGAACCAACAATGATGGAAGTAAAAGAGTTGAAATCTGAAGCCAATAGAAGAGAAGTGTGGCTGACGACATTCTTGATAAGTCGTCAGCACTCTGATAAGTTATCAGCTTCATCGTCAGGCATAAACAAAGAACGGGATTCAGCTGGAAAAAGTGACGACGACATGTGATAAGCTGTCAAGATCGTCTTTAGCCTAAGGCAGAACATGAGAGCTGAATTAAATCATTGAAGACATCTGTGATAAGTCATCAAAGATCTGATAAGCCATCACACTTCATCGTTAGCCTAAGGCAGCAAATGTCAAAAGCAAAGAGGAGCTGACGACATCTGTGATTAGTCATCAGACTCCTGATAAGGCATCACAAAATGTCGTCACCTGTCCGAGAAATTACTGAACTCTCTGATTTTGTTTCCATAATTAGGGTAAACTATTTAAAGTATTGTTTAGGGTTTTCTTAGGGGCCGGTACTCGACATTCTGGACTTGAATTTCACGTGTTTTCTCTGTAGTTTTTGATACAAGTTTACAGTTAGCTTTGGAGAGATTATCATATTATTTTTTGGGATTTTCTTACTGCAATTTAATCCGAGATACAACTGTTGCTATTAACTTTTGCTGTAAGTATTATTCTGTAGCATTATAAATTCAACAAGCTGTATTGCTATTTACAGTATGAGTAGCTAAACCCCTAAACCCGAGTTATGGGATCTATGGATTTGGGTTTGTAATGCAACTAAGTGTTCAAGATTCTAACAGTGGTAGTAACTTCTTGGTAATCTCACTACTCTACACTTTATCTATTGGTTGCAAATAATAGGCCCTGCTTACTAGTGATTTTATTGAACTAAGAAATCAACCCTAGTAAGAAGTGAATTATCAACAGGTACTTGGAAGCTACCAACCTTCTGTTTAATAATTAATGTAGTAGCAAGATTAATTAACCCGAGATAACATCCTATTATGAAATATAAACTCCCTAAGTTTGAGAGAATTAGGTAGTTAAATGCTTAAGTAGGTCGAGAGACATTTAGGCATAAATTCGAAAAGAATAATCTATTGTTCCTACCTACCACAAGATCTTGAATCTTTACTAGCTTCTGTCAAATCCCAACACCCATAGTGAACATAACTCTGGTTTTCCATAAACTTTTGATTACAAACATTGAAACTAAAGTGACTAACAATTATTTGCTGATCATCAAAATCCTTCATTTTATCTTTTCATATCATTTGTTTGAATTCAACTTATAGCTATAGTTTCAAATTAGTTTAATCGCCACTCACATTATTCCTCGTGGATTCGACCCCGACTCCAAAGTTGGGTAAATATATTGACGACGACCGCCTTGTACTAAATTGACGTGTAAGTTGAGCGTTATCAATGATTGTGTTGGCTCTATTGCTACTTCATCTGAGGTTACTTAAGTTGGCTAGTTCATGAGATTGAATCCCCTAACCTTTACAGTCTCTAAGGTCGAGGAGGATCTTTAAGGGCTTATTTATGAAATAGAGAAGATTTTTAGGGTGATGCATGCTTCTAATTCTGAATTTGTGAAGTTTATTGCATATCAGTTGAAAGATGTAGCTTATTAGTGGTATAAGGAATGAGAGTAGATGAGAGGTTATGATACTAAGCCGATAGTATGGAATCATTTCTAAGGTGCCTTGTTTATTTCTTTCCAAGGATTTGAGGAAAGCAAAAGCTGGAGAGTTTGTGAACTTGAAGCAAAGAATGATGAGTGTGAAGGAATATGTGTTAAATATTTAGTAGTGGTCCCATTATGCTCTAGATTTGGTGTCTAACATGAGGTCCCGAATGAGGAAATTTACTTTTGGGTTTTCTTGTGACTTGGTATTAGAGTGTAAGA
Organism: Capsicum annuum; assembly: GCF_002878395.1. NCBI lineage: Eukaryota > Viridiplantae > Streptophyta > Magnoliopsida > Solanales > Solanaceae > Capsicum > Capsicum annuum. The sequence continues at coordinate 104,842,899 of NC_061112.1, forward strand.
ATGCTATATTGATCAATGATATGAACATCTCTAGACTTATGCTTTATATGCAGTAGGTGAAGGATGAAGAAAAGAAGCAGGAAAAGATGAAAGAGAGGTAGAATAAGAAGTTCAGGTACTCACAGTAGGGCATGGGGAAACAAAATTATGGAAGAGATGGTAGACAGTGGACCAAGAAGAAGACTTTAGGAAATTTTAATTCATATTCATCGTGTAGTGATCCTTATCCTAATCCTTTGGGAGATCATTGTTTTCAGGATAGTAGTGGTCCTATGACACAAGGTGCTCAGTCTCAGGATAATGGAGCCCTGTGTCACGACACAAAAATGAGGGTCATGTGGCACTTGTTGCGTCGTACCTTGACAAGTAAGCCCATCACCTAAATTGATACAAAAAGAGAAAAAGACAAAAATATACCAAGGAAAGACTTCTAGAACGAAGCCGAACCATATAAGTAATCATAACAATGCGGAAAGAACTTATCCAAATACTGATCATGCCCAAAAATAGGTTTTAATAGTGTAAGAACTACTAATATAATCCAGGAGTCAATTACATCAGTAAAATAACCACAAGGGAATAATATCTATCTCCGAATACTAATAAAGACATACTACTATAGAAATATAGAGATCAACTCCGGATGCATAATTGTCCAACCTCTATCTTGGAAGATCTAACAATCGCTCGAGTCAAGAACCCGCTACCTTGGAAGCTCCAACAGTCGCCCAAGTTAATCAAGTTGAAGTGCACTCGAGCTAGGACCTGTACCGAAAGGGAGAAATAGGCATGAGTATGGTCCACTTGTACTCAGTAGGTATCATAGGCTGACCAAACAAAGTATTAAATATAGCTTACAAAATATACACTAAGGGAACATTACCTGCAATCAAAAAATGTCCCACAATGGTAGCCCACATTTGTAATACCCGTGCTTATTTCTAACTAGAAATCATCTCAAGGATGCTAGTACTTTCTTTGAAATACAAATATATTTTTGTACGCATGGTATTTTTGAGATTTTTACTTTCTATCACGTGGGAAATTGAGTTAGCTTTCTAACAATACCAATTTTGTCCAAATCTGACACCAGGCAAAGAAGTTATGGATGTTTTACTCAGAATTGACCGAAATGCCCATTGCGATGTCCAAGTTGACGGACGGACCGCCAAACAAGTGACGGACCGCCACTTTGACCATCACAGCCAAGGCAGTAGGGCTATGTTCTGGATAAGAATTGACGGACGAGTTGACGGACTGTCAGATTTTTGACAGACCATCATCCAGGCCATCAACTCTTATCCAGTGAATCCCATTTCTAGTCCACGTATGACGGTCGAAATGATGGACCGTCAAGTTCCTGACGGACCGTCAGTCAGGTTGTCATACACCACATTTTGTTTATTTCCATGTTATTTTAACAGGGGTATTTTGGTCACTTACTACTCGCCTATATATGCCCAGATGAATCTGAATTCAGCCATTTTGCTCATTATTATTTCACAAACAAAAGCTAGGGTTTCTCTCTAAATTTAATATCCAAGAACAAGACCCAATATTCATCAAAAAAAAATCAAAGGATTTCAAATCCTTTAAGTTCAAAAATATCAAGAACCTTGAGTCAGGTATGCGTAGTGTTCATCTATGGATCTATTTTGTTCATAGAGCTCAAGAACTATATTTTAAATATTATTTCGTGATTATCTTGTTGTGATATGAGCATATACATGTTGATGATTGTTGTTTAAGTTTCAAGATGATATCTAAAGGTGATTTCATGAAGTATATGTGTTTGTTAGTTGAAACCCATGATCCTTATGTGGCTTAATATGGTGAAATTCATGAACACTCTTAAGCTACAAAAATGCATGCAAAGTGTTTGATAATATGCCCAGATGATAGAATTCATGTCCCATGATTTAATAGTGCTTAAATGACAAGTCCATGCTCTATACTTTATGATTTCCCATGAATTCCATATGAGTGATATGCGTTATTGTTGTGCTATGGATTGACCATGATATTGAAGCTATGCAAGTATATACATGTTGTATGAATTTCCCTTCTATGTATAAGATGTTGAGAACTATGCTTAGTGTGAAATCCCCTACTCATGATATAGTAAACTGTGGACTTTATTCTTACGATCAAGTCAGTCATGTGTGTCAGTTTCCTTCCATCGAGTCCTGGCGGTACTTGTACCTGAAAAATATAGTTGTATGCCTAGATCCATGTCATGTTATCATAATAATCTCAGTCAAGCCAGGATCAATAGAACTTAGCCAGGCATGTGACTCAGGAAACCTCAGAAATATCATGATCTCAGTTAATTCTCAAATAGTAGCACTAATCCGTTAGTCAACGAAAGTTAGTTACTCAGTCCATGTACCATCAGTTAAATCACGTTCAGTCTCTTCAAATGGGAGTAAAAGTTCGCACCGAGTGAACCCAAGGATAGACAATCACCTGCCAGTTTAGGGTGTAATTCTTAGTAATCATCCTTGTGTTCCAGAACTACGTAGCCAGCGTAGGTTGAGATGTCTTAAAATGTCAGATTAGGGTTGATGAGGTGGCTTAATCTGTCAGTTTAGGGTTCCCACCATTCTTATTTTGAGTACCTGCCAGCTAAGGGTCACTCACAGTTATCCTTACCAGTGGCGCGGTATTGACACCCTTCCAGTCGAGGCAGAGATTGGACCTCTACTTGGCTATATGCGTTATTGGGGCATATCGGTCAAACAACTACCTCCCATATTTTTAGTCCCAGTCTCAGTAAAAACAACTTAGATAGTTCTTTAGTTTTCAATATATCAGGACTGTCAGACATAGTCATCTATGTTATCAAAATTTTAGTATTTGTCATGCTAGATATCAGTAGATCATGTATTTGTGTCCAGATCTAGATATCATGTAATCATGATCTCAGTTACTACGTATGCATGTTTGCACTCTTATGTTCATATCAGTCAGTCAGTTAGCATCGTTCATGCATGTAAGCCATTTGCATTTAGCCTACCTCACTCGTATACTCAGTACTCCCAGTTGTACTGACGCATTTGTGCTATGGTGATTTTTTTCATGTTACACCATAGGTTCACAGATACGAGCTCCAGATCAGCAGTAGCAGTAGCATTCAGTTGCAGAGTTGCAGTGAGTCCTCATCCATTCAAGTATGGCATTATTTATTTCATTTATTATTTCAGTTCATTTTTGCTAGATGGAGTTAGTTGGAGACATGTCCGTTCAACTCCTTACTCAGACAGTATTTAGAGGCTTTCAGATTTAGCTCAGATTTGATTTAGATTTAAGTTGTTTTGGGCATTCGTTACCCCATATGGATGTTATAATTTGTCAGATATTCTATGTAGTTGAACCTTATGGCCTATTGATTATGTTTTCTGCATTATTACATCATATATTGTAGTATACAGGTACAGATATCATTCATGGGTTAGCTTGTGGTCCCTCAGGATCATGTGCGCCGTGTAGCAATCCAGTTCAGAAAACCAGGGCATAACAACATTGCTAGCACTAACAGTTCTAATATATCACATACACACCAAGATAAAATGTGAGTATGGCTAATATCACATAAGTAGAACAAAGGGGAACATGCATTTACAAGATTATCAAATACAAGTAAAAGAAGCTAAGACAATTACATAGATGGAAAGTTATATGACAATACAACACAATATAAACACAATAAAGTAAGTGTAATATATATGATGATTATGATGATGATGATACACGAGGTCGTTGCACAACCTCTAGGATTATCGCAAAATCCCCGTATATACCTATAGTGCTAAAGATTTTTAATATAGGACATATAGGGGGTTCGTCAACCCATATACAATCCACATATCTCATATATCCTTTTTGGCACATCCCTCAGAAAGAGTTTTATAAGATGTTTAATATCTTCTCCCAGACACAATCCTTGGGGAGGGTTTTGAAAAAGTGTTGCCTGTGTTACTTAGGTATTACCACCATGGTACCAGTGTTTCATGAATAAGTATGTGTAACGCCCCGAGTCTGATACTCTGGATGCTACACGGTGCTTATAATCCCGAAGGACCACAACCTAACCCATGACTGGTACCTGCTGTAATAAATGTATAATAATATTGAGATATGCGGGATGATGGGTTGACATGCCATAAGGTTCAAAACTGAATTATAAATGATAAAAACATGTCTAAATAAGGTATAGTGATACCAAAAACTGAAATAAACTGTCTGAACATCTAGTCTGAAAAAGCCTCTAAAACTGTCTGAATAAGGAGTTGATGAGACATGTCCCCAACTAACTCCAACTACTGAAATAACTAAGTATTGATATAATGAAATAATGAGATAATTATGTCCTCGAACTATGAGGACTCACCACTGACTATGACTATTGAAAGCCGAACTGGTAAGTTTGATCGGTAACCTGGTATAAAACACCATAGCGCAAGAGAAAAGTATGCATTAGTATGCGAGAATGTACTGGTATGTAAAGTGAGGTAGGCTTAATGCATGGGTTCATATGCATGAACTATAACTGAATGAATAACATGAACATGACTACGTGAGGATACGTGCATAAATACATAACTATAATTGGAACCATAAGGATTATGAATACTGAGTTTACTGATAACGTGTATTATCAATAACTTATATAACTAATAATTGATATACTATTAACTTAGTGACTGTGTCTGATAGTCCTAATTCTGATAGAACTAGCTCAGTTCCATAATGAGTTGAGTGACTGTATCTGATAGTCCTAAAATCTAGGAAACTATCTGAGTTCCTTACTGAAGACTGAGACTATGGCTGTGAGAGGTAGTCATCTAATAGACATACACCAAATAAGATAATATAGCTAAGTTGGGGTCTAATCTATAACCGCAATTGGAAGGGTGTCAATACTGCGCCACTAGTAAGGACAAGCTATGAGTGACCCTCATCTGTCAGGTACTCTAATGAGAATGGTGGGACCCTCATCTGTCAGATTAAGCCTCTTCATCAACCCTCAACTATCAGGTTTGATGTTTCAACCTATGCTGGCTACATAGTTCTAGAACACAAGGACTACTTCTAAGGATCACACCCTCTACTGTCAGGTGAGCCCTAATCCTTGGGTTCACTCGGTGCTGAATACTACTCCCATATGAAGAGACACTGAGCTGATTATACTGAATTGAGTTTATTGAGTTTCATTAACTAATGGAATACTACTGATATCCAATAACTAACTGAGATTACTGATAGTATTGAGTACAGAGTAGGACTGGACTGATACCAAATTTATTGAGTTTTCCTAAGTCATATGACTGACTAAATTCTACTGATCATAGCATGACTGAGTGTATCTAGGAAACTGACACTGTCTCTAGGAACACAGCTAAATTATCGGGTATTAAATACCCCCTGGACTCAATAGCATGAAACTGACAAGACATGACACTTCTTGAACACATGGCCATAGTCAACAATTCATAATACAATCGTTGAAGAATTTTATGAGGCACTTGACAATCATAGTCTTGTACATGAATAAGAATGCATATAAACATGTCATAATTTCATGAATCTAATCTCATGATCTTCCATCAAACAATCTCAATGCACAACAATAGCATGGGAATCATTTTTAACATAAGGGTAAAACATAGATTCATCATTTAGTTCAACAATGGTCATAATGTACAATTCTTATTCACTTGGGCATTTTAGCAAACACGTGGAAGGCATAACCTCATTATATGGCATAAACAACAACTAATACCTCATGGCTATATCATTTACTTCAATTTCAAAAATTTCAATCCATATATCAGCATATTATCATGAAAACACATTAAAGATTTCAACTTGGATTTCATACAACATTATCAACATGGATATAATGCAATTCATAACATGGGAATTATCATTCAACTTTTAGAAAAGGATTTTTTAACTCCAAGGATGAAAGGGATCCTTGGATGAACACTTTACATACCTCAATTTCTAAAATCCGTGAAGATTGTAGTGAGTTCTGGTGATTCAAGGCTTGAACTTGATAACCCTAGAGCTTTTTCTGGAGAGTACTTTATGAAAATAATGAGTAATAGGGTTATTTGGGAGTTCAATCCCATGTTTTAGAGCTATAGGGTAAAGGGAATTGACCCTCTTGCCCTTTATAAGATAGAGATAAAAGCTGAAATTCTTAGCCCAGGCGGACTAGCTAGGGTGGCACCCTGCCTGGAGCCAGGGACTATCTAGGGCAACGCCCTGCCTAGAGCAGGGGACTATCTGGGGCGGCGTGGGCTAATCGTGTCGAGCTACTGGTTTGGGACACCAAACATGCCCTTATTCTATTCCAAAAATCTTGTAACTCACCCGAGATGTACTAATGACACGTCCATCATGAATTAACAAAAAAATCGACAAACGGAGCTCGGGAAGGTCATGAAATAAATCCTCAAAGTTCGAAGACTTAAAATAAGACTAAGTCCTGAAGCACTTAACTACAATTTTGTAAGTGTTGGGATCCCTTAAGGAGTTTTAAGGATTGAATTTAACTTAGGATTTTTTGGGATAATACAATATCTCCCCCTTGGGGACATTCATTCTCGAATGAGACTGACTGAGATTTGAGAAAAGATAAACTGAAGTACATGCTGAATATGATCAACAGAAACATGATTTTATGACTGATATAACTGTTAAGCTGAGCTTACTATGCTGAACATGCATATCAGATACATAAGTAACTTATTCATGAATGCATGACTAGGACTACTGATAAGCTGAGAATACTAAACATACATATCTGATGCATGAATTCACGACTGAACTGACACATGAATGCTTGACTGAATATGCGATGGTAATTGATACCAAGTTTGTAACTGAAATTTGAACATGAAACTGAATAAGCTTAAGGAAAACTATTACCTTGGGCTGAGTCTAAGTTTGTGGAGAAGAGGTGAGGATACTTGGTCCGCATGTCTTCTTCTACTTCTCAAGTATCTCCCTTAATGGATTGATTCCTCCAAAGAACTTTGACTAGAGGGACCTCTTTGTTTCTCAATCTATAAATCCAAAAATTAAGAATTTCAACTAGTATTTCCTCATAAGAGAGACTGTTCTGGACATCTATGCCCTCTATAAGGACTACAAATGTTAGGTCACCTATGTGTTTCTTGAGTAAGGAGACATGGAACACCGAATGAACTGAGGCTAGATCTGAAGGTAATTCAATCTCATAAGCTACTTTGCCGAAGCAACTAAGAATTTTAAAGGGATCGGGATATCGGGGACTGAGTTTTTCCTTCTTTGCAAATCTCTTCACTCCTTTCATAGGAGAGATTTTCAATTTAACGAGATCACCGATATCAAACTCGAGATCTTTTCTGTGCACATTCGCATATGATTTTTGTTTGCTCTGAGCTATCTTGAGCCTTTCCCTGATCAACTGAACTTTCTCTAAGGTATCAAACACTAAGTCAGGACCTACCACTGTAGCCTCACCGACTTTGATCCAACCGATTGGAGATCTGTATCTCCTATTGTAGAAAGCTTTAAATAGAGCCATCTGAATACTGGAATGATAGTTGTTGTATGCAAACTCAATCAAAGGAAAATGGTCATCCCAATTACCCTTGAAATCAATTGCACATACCCTTAGCATATCTTTGAAGGTCTGAATGGTCCTTTCTTCTTGACCATTTGTCTGAGGATGAAAGGTTGTACTGAGATGAACTCGTGTACCAAGACCCTTTTAGAACACTTTCTAGAAATAAGAGGTGAACTGGGTACCTCTATGTGAGACAATGGACAATGGCATACCGTGTAATCTGACTAACTCCCTGATATAGAGTTTGGCATAATCCTCGACTAAATAAGAGGCATTAAATGGAAGAAAAATAAGCTAATTTAGTCATCCTATCTATAATGACCCAAATTGAATTATGCTGGCGATGAGTACGAGGCAAACCCATCACAAAGTTCATGTTCACTTCTTCCTACTTCCTAGTAGGAATACTGAACTCTTAGATGGACACACTAAGCTTTTGATGCTCTATATTAACCTGATGACATATAGAGCACTTAGCATCAAACTTTACAATATCTCTCTTCATCCCACTCCACTAATAGATCTCCATAGATCGCGGTCTATCTTAGTGGACCCTGGATGAATAGAGTAATGCGCACTATGCGCTTTTGCAAGAATTTGCTGCCTTAAGTCGTCTACACCTGGAACACACAGAAGACCCTGAAAATGCAATACACCATCTACCACTGGGGAAAAAACCTCTACTTTCTGATCTTTGACTGATTCTTTCAACTTGACTAGGCTAGGGTCTCTATCATGCTTTTCTTTCACCTTAGAAACTAGAGATGATTCTGAACTCTTATGAACCCATATACTACCTTCTACTGATTAGACTAAGCGGACACCTAGTCGGGCAAACTAATAAACTTCTTTAGCTAACTTCTTCTTACTATCCTCAATATGAGCAACACTACCCATACTGAAGGACACTCATGTCGTAATCTTTCAAAAGCTCTAACCACCTTCTCTGATGGAGGTTAAGATCTTTTTGAGAGAATACATACTTAAGATTTGTATGATCTGTGAACATATCGAAATGCACCCTATAGAAGTAATGCCTCCAAATCTTTAAGGCAAAAACTACAGCTGCCAACTCAAGATTATAAGTAGGATAGTTTTTCTCTTGGGGCTTAAGTTATCTGGAGTTATAGGCTATGACCTTACTATGCTGCATGATGACACAACCCAAACGTACTCTGGATGCATCATAATACATGACAAACCCCTCTAAACCATCTAGAAGAGTCAAAACTGTGGCTGAGGTGAGTCGAGTATTCAACTCTTGAAAACTTTTCTCACAAGAATTTGACCACTGAAACTTGACTTTATTCTGAGTCAATCTAGACAAAGGGGATGCAATAGGGAAAAATCCCTCAACAAACAGTCTGTAATAGCCAGCCAAACCTAAGAAATTCCTGATATCTGATGGAGAGATGGGTCTGGGATAGTTTCTCACTGCTTTGGTCTTTTGTGGATCAACTCTAATGCCATCACCGAAAATGATATGACCAAGGAATGCTGCTGAACTTAGACAAAATTTACACTTACGGAATTTGGTGAACAATTGATGATTTCTTAGAGTCTGCAATTCTATTTTGAGATGGTCTTTATGATAATGCTCACTGCAGGAATAGACAAGGATTTCATCTATGAAGACTATGACGAACATGTCCAAGTACCACTTGAACAAATGGTTTATCAAGTCCACGAAAGATGTTGGGACATTGGTAAGACCAAATGACATAACTAATAATTTGAAATGATTATACCGAGTTAGAAAAGCTATTTTTAGAATGTCACATTCTCTGTCTCTGAGCTGATGATAGCCTGATTTGAGGTCTATCTTAGAGAAATAACTAGCACCCAGATGTTGGTCAAATAAGTCATTGATTTTGGAAAGTAGATACTTGTTCTTGATCATGATTTTATTGAGTTGGCGATAGTCTATGCACATTCTAAGAGAACCATCTTTCTTACGCACGAATAGGACTAGCACACCCCACAAGGACACATTGGGTCTGATGAATCCCTTATCAAAGATATCCTTCAACTGTTCTTTCAATTCTCTAAGTTTAGTTGGTGCCATACTATTTGGTAAAATAGATATATAATGAGTACCTGGAAGAAGATTAATGCCAAAGTCTATTTCCCTTTCAGCAGGAATTCCTGGAAGATCTTTGGGAAAGACATCTTAGTATTCATTTACTATTAGGACTAATTCAAGATTAGGAGTCTTAAAACTAGAGTCCTTAACTCAAATAAGATGATCGACACATCCCTTAGATATCATTTCATCGCTCGTAGGTAAGAAATAAGTTGACCTCTGAATGCTGAAGTACTACCCCTCCATTCTAGGATGGGTTATTCAAAAACTAAAACTGGACAATTCTATTTCTACAATAGACTATGGCATATCAGGAATGAAGCCAATCCATGCCGAGAATGATATCAAAACCAGTCATCTCTAATTCAACAAAGTCTGCTGAAGTGACTTTCTGAGATACCATAACCAGACAGTTCCTGTATACCTGCCGGTCTATGATGGATTTACCCACTGGAGTGGATATTGAGAAGGGATCTGCTAGAATTTCAGGACTGACTCTGAAATTAACTACTATATAAGGAGTACAAAAGACAAAGAAGATCGTGGATCTAGCAAAGCATGAACATGCAAATAAAAGATATGTAACGTAGCAGTGAATACATTAGGAAAATTTTCCTGATGCTGTCGGGACTGAAGAGCATAAAGACTATTTGGTCATTGCCCACTGGTAGCACTGGAAGTGGCACCCTACTGATTCGGGCAACCAGACTAATCAGACAAATGATTATTCTGACCCTGGAAACCTAAGTAAGGACAATCTCTGACTCTGTGGCCTGTCTTGCCATATCCAAAACAAATTTCACTGCCAGCTCTGTAAATACCTTGATGGTTCTTACCACTAGTCTAACAAAGAGGATGGGTGCGGGTACTACTAACACTGCCCTGAGTTCTAGGGCCTGATGCCCTATCTCTGTTGCTATCTTTGAATTTTAGTACTGGAGCACTGGCTGAGGAAGGTACTGGAACGGATGACTCGGGAGGAACTAAGAATGATTTTCACCCTCTGATTTAGGCTGAGCAAAGTTAAAACTACCTGTCTTTGCTTTCTTATTTTGCTTTTCTCTCTCCTTAATCTTCTGCTCTTCTATCCATTGAGTATGGAACATATGCCTAGCTATGTCCATCTCACTAATCAAAATGGCTGTCTTGCACTCCTTGACCACACTATCATTTACCCCAGAAATAAACTTACTCATCTTAGCTTTGCTATCTGCCACCACATGAGGAGCGTATATAGCAAGTTGAGTAAACTTGAGAGAATACTCTTTCACTGTTATGTTACCCTGCCTGAGGTTGATAAACTCTAGCACCTTAGTTTCTCTCAGCTCTAGGGGAACAAATCTATCTAAAAAGGCAATGGAAAATTCCTCCCACTCAATGGGCCTAACATCTTCGACCCTCTCTGCATTCCACTGCTTGAATTATGTATGAGCCACATCCTACAACTGATATGCATCTAGATCAGCACTCTCATTAGCTGAAACCGCCATGATATCTGTAACCTTCTGCACCTGATCAAGGAATTCCTAAGGGTCCTCATCTGACTTAGACCCGATAAAAGATGAAGGATTTATTCGGTTGAAGTCCTAAATCCTGGCTGCAGCTGAATTGGCCACTGGGTTGGCCAAAATAGCAGTTGGCCATTCATTCTAAGCTACGACTGAGTTAGCTAGATTAGTGAATATAGATCTAAATTCTACATAAGAGACGTGCTCTCCCAGGGGATCTGCCTAGACGGACTAAGGTGTTGACTGATTTTCATTTCTCCTTTCATTAGTCCTTTTGGGAGGCATATTCTATAGACAAAAAGGAGAAATAAATTAGGCTGAAAGTTAATTTTGAGCTCATGCACACTGGCATGACATAAATACTGCAAGAGGGGAAACCATTCCTAAAATATCTCATAGCCTCTTGTACATAAGTGTGGAGCTCAACACACCCATGCAAAAGACTCTAATAGATACGACTTTTCAGACTTTCTAGGACTCTGTTGAACCTTAGGCTTTGATACCAAATTTGTAACACCCCGATTCTATTACCCCAGATGCTAAACGATACTCATAATTACGAAGGACTACAAGCTAACCCATGACTGGTACTTGCTACAATAACTGTATAACAATACTGAGATATGCAGAATAATGGGTTGACATGCTATAAGGTTCAAAACTGAATCATAACTGATAAAACCATGTCTGAACAAGGTATAAGGGTACCAAAAACTAAAATAAATTATTTGAACATCTAGTTTGAAAAAGCTTATAAAACTGTCTAAATAAGGAGTTGATGGAACATGTCCCCAACTAACTTTAACTACTAAAATAACTAAGTACTGATATAATGAAATAATGAGATAATCATGTCCTCAAACTATGAGGAGTCACCACTGACTCTGACTATTGGAAGCTGAACTGCTAAGTGCGGTCGAGAACCTGAGCATCTGAAACTACGGTATAAAATACCATAGCACAAGAGAAAAGTATGCGTCAGTACGTAAGAATATGCTGGTATACAAAGTGAGGTAGGCTGAATACAAGGGTTCATATTCATGAACTATAACTAATTGGAACCATAGGGATTTTGAATACTGAGTTTATTGATAACGTGTATTACCGATAATTGATATAACTGATAATTGATAAAATGTTAACTGTGTGACTGTGTCAGATAGTCCTGGCTCTGATGGAACTAGCTGAGTTTCGTACTAAGCTGAGTAACTATATCTAACAGTCCTGAAATCTAAGGAACTATCTGATTTCTTTACTGAATACTGAGACGAGACTATGGCTGTAGGAGGTTGTCATCTAACCGACATTTCCTAAATAAGATAGTATAGCTAAGTTGGGGTCCAATCTGTTACCCTAATTAGAAGGGAATCAATACCCCGCCACAGGTAAGGACAAGCTGTGAGTGACCCTCATCTGTTAGGTACTCTAACGAGAATGGTGGGACCCTCATCTGTTAGGTTAAGCCACCTCATCAACCATCAACTGTCAGGTTTGATGTCTCAAACAATGCCTCCATAGTTCTGAAATGCAAGGACTACTTCTAAAGATCACATCCTCTACTATCAAGCAAGCCCTCATCCTTGGGTTCACCCAGTGATGAATCCTACTCCCATTCGAAGAGACACTGAACTGATTATACTGAACTGAGTTCATTGAGTTTCGTTGACTGATCGAATACTACTGATATCTGATAAATAACTAAGATTACTATGAATACTAAGTACTGAGTAGGACTGGACTGATACCAAATTTTTTGAGTTTTCCTGAGTCAAGTGACTAACTGAATTCTACTAATCGTGGCATGACTGAGAGTATCTTAAAAACTGACACTGGCTCTAGGTACACAGCTAAATTATCGGGTATTAAATACCCCTAGGAATCGATAGCATAAAACTGACAAGACATAACACTTCTTGAACACATGGCCATAGTCAACAATTTCATGAATCTAATCTCACTTAGGGAATTTCATGAGGCACTTGATAATCATGATCGTGTACATGAATAGGAATGCATATAAACATGTCATAATTTCATGAATCTAATCTCATGAGCATTCCATCAAACAATTTCAATACACAACAATAGCATGGGAATTATTTTGAACATAAGGGTAAAGCATGGATTCGCTATTTAGTTCAACAATGGTCATAATGCACAATTCTTATTCACTTGGGCATTTTAGCAAACACGTGGAAGGCATAACCTCATTATATGGCATAAACAATAACTAATATCTCATGGCTATATCATTTACTTCAATTTCAAAGATTCCAATCCACATACTAGCATATTATCATGAAAACACATTAAAGATTTAAACTTAGAAATCATACAACAATATCAACATGGATATAATGCAATTCATAACATGGGAATTATCATTCAACTTTTAGAATAGGATTCTTAAACTCCAACGATGAAAGGGATCCTTGGATGAACACTTTACATACCTTAATTTCTAAAATCCATGAAGATTGTAGTGAGTTCTTTAGATTCAAGGCTTGAAATTATAACCCTAGAGATTTTTCTTGAGAGTATTTTATAAAAATAATGAGTAATAGGGTTATTAGGGAGTTCGATCCCGTATTTTAAAGCCATAGAGTGATGGGAATTGAACCTGTTTCCCTTTACAAGACGGAGCTGGAAGTAGAAATTTTTAGCCTAGGCGTACTAGCCAGGGCGGTGCCCTACCTGGAGCGGGGAACTATATGGGGAGGCACGGGCTAATTACGTTGAATTACTGGTTTGGGACACCAAACATGCCCTTATACTATTTCAAAAATTCCAAAACATACCCGAGATGTACTATTGACTTACCCCATCATGAATCAACAAAAAATCAACAAATAGAGGTCGGGAAGGTCATGAAATAAATCCTCAAAGTTCAAAGACTTAAAATGAGACTAAGTCATTAAACACTTAACTAAAATCTTCTAAGTGTTGGGATCTCTTAAGGAGCTTTAAGGACTGAATTTGACTTAGGATTTTGCGGGATCTTACAGTATGATATAAGGATATAATGCTCATAATCAATAAAATTGATATAATTTCACAACTAACCACAATGATATATTTCTACAACCATGTGAGTCAATATTCACTCATTATTTTCATTTCATCCATAAATTTCCACATTTATTATACACCATTAAGTATAAATATATCACAATACACTAATGATACCACATTAGGCATTTCAGCAATACAATATAATTATTCATATATATTTAGGGCAATTAACATCACATAGGACTCCACACAGTTACACACATCATATAATATCTCAATTTTGGTGATTACATCACATATAGGCCCTCCATGTAGGAACAACACATAGATAGACATTTTTCATGATTCGTTCCAACCCTTAACATGCATTTTGTATCATCTTTTACTACCTAACCTAGTCTGAAAGTGTTAAGCTATAAAACCTACCTTAAAAGTCAAAATCAGTCTGCTACACTTCAAACCCACAACCATACATTCCATAAATGATCCTTAACACATCTAAAAGCATCAAATATTGAATTTACTCATCAAAACAAAACCAACAACACCCATATTGAATACTTTTAGTTCGGGGTCAAAACGGACCCCCGAAATGAATTTTTGAAAAAGAAGGGAAAATTGAAACTTTACTTCAAAAACCTGTTTTCCATATTTTAAGAAATCTACAACTGAAAATTCAAGTCAAATCCCATAAAAACGAGGTTCAAATCGAAAAAAATCATTTTTAAGCTTTATCGGGTAAAATCTATAAAATCCAGGTTAAAATCAAGAATCAGAATTTGTCTTGAAGGTTAAATTGATGAAAACCTAGTAATTATAAGATGAAAATATTATTCAAGTGAAAAGTAGTGAAATTTGGGCTTACAATCAAGTCTTAAGATTTTTGGGAGTTTGAGAAATAAATCAAGAAATTACTTAGAAAAGGGGAAATTCTTACCTTAAATCCATAATAGAATCAAGAAATAGATGTTAATCTAGCTTTCCAAGCTCCCACAAGCTTCACTTTTAATCTCCCACATTAATTTAGGGTTTAATTCCCAAAAGGTAAGATGAAAAATGAGCAAAATAGACCTAAAAAATATTTTAATATTGCAGAAAATCTGCACTAACAAGGAAAAAGTTGTTGTTTTTTTAAAGTCCAACAACACTTTGACGAGGTGTCTGAGATTCATTCGAAGTCTGATATATGAAAATGAACAATATTACCACACTAAATTCGACATTCCAAACGCATTTCCAAAGTCGAATTTTCAAAAGAGAGGACGTTTTCACCAAGTTGACCCCCGAAATTCAAAATCATAATTTTCTAAATTGAGGGTCAAAATGAGATATAAAATTTGTAAAATCTCACCAAATGCCACCCTAAAATCGACATTTCGAATCTGCTAGCAAAGTTAAATTTTCCATCTGAGGATGCTTTGACCAAATGTGGGTCCCACACCTATATTTCTAATTTTTTAACTTTTCAACCAATTGGTCAAAATAAGCTTGGGGGCACTGAGACCCAAACCGAAAGTCTACCCAAACTAAAATCAATATTTCAAAGCAGCTAGCATAATTCGTTCAGCCATTTATCACACAGACCAAAAAATGCCCACATAAGTTAAAATAAGGCTCTCAAAGCCATCAAAAACCACAATATCGCATAAATTATACCAAAATACATCAGAAACCATGTCAATAACTCCACAACTAAAATTCCATAATGCAACTATGGGGAGGGATAAAATAAATAATCACAAATTTCACATATTTCAGCAAATTTTTAGGTCGTTACACCAGTCAGCCCTACCTCATCCTCTCTATCAATTTGTGGGCAACTTCACAATGGTTATTATGAGGAAAGAAATTATGTTTCAATTGTTGTTGTCCTGGTCATATACAATGACATTGTCCCATATCCAAGGTTGATACTGGGGCTAATAATGTCCCAATAGCTACTTCTTTGGCTCCTACACAAAAGGATAGCACTTTAGGTACCGATACTGCTTGGAATTATCTCTATGCTCTTGCTACTCATAAAGAATTTGAGGCATCTCTAGATGTTATCACTGGTATGTTATTGTTTTTCTCTCGTGATGTTTATAGTTTGCTTGATCCAGGTTCTACCCTATATTATATGACCTCTTATGTGGTTGTACACTTTGATTTTGGTCCCAAAACTATTTTTTAACCCTTCTCTATTTCTTCTCTGGTGGGTGATTCTATATTTACAAGAAAAATCTATAGGGGTTGTACGGTGCCTATCTTTCACAAGGAGTCATTGCTGTATCTGATAGAGCTTGACATAGTAGATTTTGATGTAATCTTAGGATGAATTAACTTTATTCATATTATGCTTCTCTAGATTGTCATACCCAAAAGGTCAATTTCCAATTCCCTAATGAACCTGTAATTAAATGGGAGGGCAGTTCCTTAGAACTCAAAGAGAGGTTTATTTTATATCTTAGATATTAGAATTTAATTACCAAAGGGTGTCTATATCATCTAGGTTAGGATAATGTAATACCCCGTACCTTTTCCTAACTTGAAATTATCAATAAAATGTTAGGAAATTTCTTTGAAAGATGAATCCACTTTTGTAAATGTTGTATTTTTAAGATTTTTACTTTTTGTCATGTGGGAAATTCAATAAGCTTTCCATTGATATAAAATTTGCAAAAATCCAATAACCAGGTACGAAGTTATGACTATTTCAAGTTCGCATCGTAAAACAGCGCCATATTGGTTGGTAGCATGCCGCGCTGCAAGATTAAATGGTAATTTTCCTTTTCCAGTGTCTCAACATGATTTCCTTTGCATCACGCCAAAGTTCTAGGTCACAAAAAAGGGGCAACGCAATGGCTTCGCATCGCACCATCCCTCAGTTTCCCAATTGTCAAATTCCAGTGACACAACGAGATAGCGTCGCGTCGCGCCAGGGGCCCAATTCGGGAAATTTTTACTAAAATTACAAGACATATTCAGGGTTAAAAGAGTCAATTTCCCAAACCTATTTAAGCCCTTTAACACGTGATTCAACCACTTTTCACCGAAAATACACTCTCTTCTCTCAAAAACTTCTCAAGAACAACCTAGGACATTTCATAGAAGATTTAGAATCAAGAATTTCCTCCATCAATCTTCATGTATTTACGAACCAAGGCAAGCATAGTGTTCATTCATGGACTCCTTTCATCCATGAATCCCAAGAATTCCTTTTCTAAATTCAAGTTTATGGAATTTCTTATGAATTTTATAATTGGGCTGCTCTTATTCATGTGGATAATGAGAAATTGAATTCTACTCCATGTTGGGTGATAAATTCTATGTGGGTTAAATTATTATAGATATAGTTTCATGCAAACCTATGACTAAACCCTTGAATGATGAAACTAGAATTTAACCATGATGTTTAATTATTGTACAATGATATTACATGTACCATGCCTACAATATGTTTGATTGAATGACTAGATGAAGAAAAAGGACCTAACTAGCATGATATCATGAAATTCCCATGTATGTACAAGTTATTCCTATCACATGTTTTGATGAAATGCTTGTATAAATGTATTATGGATTATGATGTTAGTTATATGTTCAAGTAAGTTATGCTTGATCAGTTTCCTTCCATCGAGTCCTGGGGGTACTCGTACCCGAAACATTAGCTGTGTGCCTAGAGCCATATCATGTTTTCATGATACACTCAAAAAATCTATGAATCCTTAGACTTCAGACAGTCTTATGACTCAGGAAATCTCCATGATCTCATGAACTCAGTCAGTTGTCAGATATCAGTAGTATTCCTCAATCAACAAAATTCGGTAACTCAGCCCATGTTCAGTTCAGAAAATCATGTTTAGAGTCTATTCAGATGGGAGTAGGAATTAGCACCAAGTGAACCCAAGGATGGGAACACACAATATCAAATGAGGGTGCGATTCTTAAAAGTCATCCTTACATTTCAGAACTATGTAACTAGCATAATTGAGACATCAACACTGTTTGATGAGTATTGATGAGGTAGATAAGCACTGTCAGATAATGGGCCCACCATTATTTTTTGGGGACACTAACATATAAGGGTCACCCACATCTTATCCTTACTAGTGGTGCGATATTGACACCTTTCTAATTAGGGTTACAGATTGGACCCCAACTCAGTCATAATGTCATATTAGGGGAATGTCGGTTAGATAACTACTTCCCACAGTTTTATTTTACAAAATTAGGACTGTCAGAAACAGTTAATTACTCTTAGTAATAGAACTCAGATAGTTCTTCAGATTTTAGGACTATCAGATACAGTCAACTCAGATACAGTACGGGACTCAGCTAGTTCCATTAGATTTAGGACTATCAGATATAGTCACTCATGTTATTAGTTATATCAGTTATCAGTATATCATGTTATCAGTATTCAGATTCAATAATTATGTTACCACAGTATCATTGTTTGTTATTATGTCTCATGCATGTATTCTCACACTCATGATAGTCAGTCTGCTATTGTTATTGTTCATGCATATGAACCCCCTGCATTCAGCCTACCTCACATGTATATCTGTACATTAAAAGAACTGATGCATTTGCACTATGGTGTCTTATACCATAGGTTCAGAGACATGAGCTCCAGAGCATCAGTAGATTCCAGTCTCAGCTGTCAGAGTTAGAAGTGAGTCCTCATCTTTTGAGGACATGATCATCATTTTACTATCTCAGTAATTAGTTTATCATTTGGAGTTAGTTGGGGACATGTCCCATCAACTCCTTATTTAGATAGTCATGTTTTAGAGGCTTTCCAGACTACAGTATGTTCAGATAGCTTATTTAAGTTATTTTGTGTATTTCAGATAGAGCATCAGAAGCCTAGTGGTCATATGCAGGAGTTCATTATTCCAACTTGGAAGTGGTAAGAATTGAACATGGACTTCGTGATGGGTTTGCCTCAAACTCGTCATCACCATGATTCAGTTTGGGTCATTGTAGACAGGATAACCAAATCAGCCCATTTTCTTCCAGTTCACACCTTTTATTTAGCCGAGGATTACACCAGACTCTACATTAGGGAATTGGTCATATTATACGCTGTTTCATTAGCTATTATCTCAGACAGAGGTACCCAATTCACCTCTTACTCCTGGAAAATATTCCAAAAGGGTCTGGGTACCCAAGTTCATCTCAGTATAGCCTTTCATCCTCAGATAGATGGTTAAGCAAAAAATACCATTCAGACTTTAGAAGATATGCTACGGGTGTGTGTAATTGATTTCAAGGGTAGTTAGGATGACCACTTGCCTTTGATTGAGTTTGCATACAACAACAACTATCATTCCAGTATTCGGATGGCTCCATTCGAAGCATTCTATGGTAGGAGATGTAGATCTCTGATCGGTTAGTTCAAAGTTAGTGAGGCCTCATTCATAAGGCCTAACTTAGAATTCAGTGCCTTAGATAAAGTCCAATTGATTAGAGAAAGACTCCGGGCTACTCAGTGCCGACAAAAGTCTTTTGCAGATGTTCGTAGAAAAGATCTCGAGTTCGAGATTGGTGAATATGTGTACCTAAAGATCTCTACCATGAAAGGTGTGAAGCGGTTTGGCTAGAAAGGGAAACTTAGTCCCCGATATATCAGTCCCTTTAAGATTCTCAGTCGATTCGGCAAGGTAGCTTATGAGCTCGAATTGCCTTCAGATCTAGCCTTAGTTCATCCAGTCTTCCATGTCTCTTTGCTAAAGAAGTGCATAAGTGACCCAGCAGTTTTAGTCCCTATTCAAAGCATTGATGTTTAGAACAGTCTATCTTATGAGGAGATTCCATTCAAAATCCTAGACTATCAGACTCGTAGACTGAGGAACAAAGAAGTCCCTCTAGTTAAAGTTCTTTGGTAAAATCAGTCAATCGAGAGGGCTACATAGGAAGCAAAATCATACATGCATACCAAGTATCCTCACCTCTTTTCCACCAACTCAGATCAAGCTCAAGGTAACCATCCTCCTTAAGCTTACTCAGTTTCATGTTCAGTGTTCATTACAAACTTGGTATCAAGTACTATTGCATATTCAGTCATGCATTCATGTATCAATTTAGTTGTATAATTATGTATCATACATGCATTCTCATTGTGATAAACTTATTTCCTGAGAACACTCAATTATGCAATCATAAATTAGTTACACAAACATCAGGTATGCGTGTCCAGTATGATATATTCAGTTATCAGTCATGTCAGTCATGAGATCATGTTTTAGTTATTCATGTTTAGTATGTATGTCAGTTTATGTTCTTTCCTCACTCTCAGTTTCATTCAAGGACAAATGTTCTTAAGGGGGAGATATTGTAATACCCCGTACCTCTTCCTAGCTTAAAATTATCTAAAAAATGTTAGGAGCTTTCTTTGAAAGATGAATCCACTTTTTTACATGTTGTATTTTCAATATTTTCACTTTTTATCATGTGGTAAATTCAATAACCTTTCCATCGATATAAAAATCACCTAAATCTGATAACCAGGTAAGAAGTTATGACTATTTCAAGTTCCCGTCGTAAAATAGAACCATATTGGTCAGTGGCGCACCGCTCCACAAGCTAAAATGGTAATTGTCCTTCTCCAGTGTCTCAGTGCAATTTTCTTTGCATCGCGCCAAAGATCAAGGTCACAAAAGAAGGGGCAATGCGATGGCTCCGCGTCGCACCATCCCTCAGTTTTCCAATTGTCAAATTCCAGTGACAAGGCATGATAGCACTGCGTCGCGCCAGGGGTCCAATTTGGGATATTTTTACTAAAATTACAAGACACGTCCAGGGTTAAAAGGGTCAATTTCCCACCCCTATTTAAGCCTTTTAACACGTGATTCAACCACTTTTCACCTAAAATACACTCTCTTCTCTCAAAATCCTCTCAAGAACAACCTAGGGCTTTTCATAGAAGATTCAGAATCAAGAATTTCCTCCGTCAATCTTCGTGTATTTACAAACCAAGGTATGTATAGTGTTCAATCATGGACTCCTTTTATCCATGAAGCCCAAGAATCCCTTTTCTAAATTCAAGTTTATGGATATTCTTATGAATTTCATAATTGGGTTGCTCTTGTTCATGTGGATAATGAGAAATTAAATTCTACTTCATGTTGGGTGATAAATTCTATGAGGGTTAAATTATTATAGATATATATTCATGCAAACCTATGACTAAACCCTTGAATGATGAAATTATAATCAAACCATGATGTTTAATTATTGTACTATGATATTTACATGTATCATGCCTACAATATGTTTGATTAAATAACTAGATGAAGGAAAAGGGCCTAACTAGCATAATACCATGGAATTCCCATGTATGTACAAGTTATTCCTATCACATGTTTTGATGAAATGCTTCTATAAATAAAGTATGGATTATGATGTTAGTTATATGTTCAATTAAGTTATGCTTGGTCAGTTTCCTTCCATCGAGTCCTTGGGGTACTCGTACTCAAAACATTAGCTGTGTGTCTAGAGCCATATTATGTTTTCACGATACTCTCAGTAAATCTATGAATCCTTAGACTTCAGACAGTCTTATGACTCAGGAAATCTTCATGATATCATGAACTCAGTTAGTTGTCAAATATCAGTAGTATTTCGTCAATCAACGGAATTCAATAACTTAGGCCATGTTCAGTTCAGTAAATCATGTTTAGAGTCTATTCAGATGAGAGTAGGAATTAGCACCAAGTGAACCCAAGGATAGGAACACACACACTATCAGATAAGGGTATGATTCTTAAAAGTCATCCTTACGTTCTAGAACTATGTAACCAGCATAATTGAGACATCAACATTGTTCGATGAGGGTTGATGAGGTAGATAAGCACTGTCAGATAAGGGCCCCACCATTCTTTTTTGGGGACACTATCAGATGAGGGTCACCCATAGCTTGTCCTTACCAGTGGTGCAATATTGACACCCTTCCAATTAAGGTTACAGATTGGACCCCAGCTCATCCATAATGTCATATTAGGGGCATGTCGGTTAGATAACTACTTACCGTAGCTTCATGTTACAAAATCAGGACTGTCAGACACAGTCAATCAGTCTTAGTAATAAAACTCAAATAGTTCTTTAGATTTTAGGACTGTCAGATACAGTCAACTCAGATACAGAACGGGACTCAGCTAGTTCCATTAGATTTAGGATTGTCAGATACAGTCACTCATGTTATTAGTTATATCAGTTATCAGTATGTCATGTTATCAGTATTCATATTCAGTAATTATGTTATCACGATATCAGTGTCAGTTATTATGTTTCATGCATGTATTCTCACGCTCATGATAGTCAGTCTATTATTATTATTGTTCATGCGTATGAACCCCCTACTTTTAGCCTACCTCACATGCATACCTGTACATTCTAAGAACTGATGCATTTGCGCTATGGTGTCTTAAACCATAGGTTCAGAGACACGAGCTCCAGAGCATCAGTAGATTCTAGTCTCAGCTATCAGAGTTAGCACTGAATCCTCATCTTTTGAGGACATGATAGTTATTTTATTATCTCAGTAATTAGTTTATTAGAGGGAGTTAGTTGGGGACATGTCCCATCAACTCCTTATTCAGACAGTTATATTTTAGTGGCTTTCGAAACTTCAATATGTTCAAATAGCTTATTTTAGTTGTTTTGGATATTTCATACCCCTCCCAGATGTTACATTTTTACTAGATACTATGTCTCAATTTTGAACCTTATGGCCTTTCAGTTCATGTTTCCGTATTATAAAGTATTTTATGCAGTATACAGGTACAAATATTAGTCATGGGTTAGCTTGTGGTCCTTCGGAGTTATGAGCACTGTGTAGCATTTTGGGTATCAGATTTGGGTTGTTACAAACTTGGTATTTGAGCCTAAGTTTCAATAGAGTCCTAGGAAGTCTGAAAGCCGCATCTAGTAGAGTTTTGTACATGAGTGTATTGCACACCACATTTATGTATAGGAGGATATAAGATATTTTAGGAATAGTTTCCCCTCTTTCAGTATTTATGTCGCGCCAGTGAGCATAATCTCAAGTCAATATCTCAGTGTAATTAGCTCCTCCCTTTTCTCTATAGAACATGCCTCCTAAAAAAAGAAATGGGAATCAACCAGCCCCTCAACCCAAAGAACCTTTGGGCAAACATATTTCTCATGCAGAGTTTCGATCTGCATTCACTACTCTTGATAACTCACTTGCTGCTCAGAATGAATGACCAGTTGTTGTTCTGGCCAATCCAGTGGACAATTCAGCTGCAGCCAGGATTTGGGATTTCACCCGAATGAATCCTCCATCCTTTCTCGGGTCTAAGTCAGATGAGGATCCTTAGGAATTCCTAGATCTGGTACAGCAGGTTACAGACATAATAGGAGTTACTTCTAGTGAGAGTGCTGAGCTTGCTACATATTACTTGCAGGATGTTACTCTTATTTGGTTTAAATAGTGGAAGTCAGAAAGTCCAGATGATGCAGGGCCTTAATAGATTCTTTCCCCTAGAGCTTAGAGAAGTTAAGGTGTTAGAATTCATCAACCTCATGCAGGGCAATATAACTGTGAAAGAGTATTCTCTTAAGTTTATGGAATTATCCAGATATGCCTCTCATGTGGTTGCAGATAGCAGGGCCAAGATGAGTAAGTTCATTCCAGTTATGAATGAATATTAAGATGTCTTTACCGTAGATCTTCCAGGAACTCCTGAAAGGGAAAGACTTTGGCATTGATCTTCTTATAAATACACAGCCTATCTCTATTCTGCCATACAGAATGGCACCAACAGAACTCAAAGAATTGAAAGAACAGTTGAAGGATCTCCTAGATAACGGATTTATCAGGCCTAATATTTTCCTGTGGGGCACACCAATATTATTCATGCACAATAAAGATGGTTCTCTCAGAATGTGCATAAACTACCATTAACTTAATAAGGTCACAGGCAAGAACAAGTATCCTCTTCCCAAATTAATGACTTATTTGACCAACTTCAGGGTGCCAGTTATTTCTCTATGATAGACCTCAGATCCGGCTATCATCAGCTCAGAGATAGAGAATGTGACATTCCAAAAATAGCTTTCTTTACTCGGTATGGTCACTTAGAATTCCTAGTCATGTTATTTAGTCTTACCAATGCCCCAGCGGATTTCATAGACTTGATAGTCTTCATAGTCTTCATAGATGATATTCTGGGCTATTCCTGTAGTGTGCGAGATTATGCAGACCATCTCAAAATAGTACTTCAGACTCTCAAAGATCATCAATTATTCATCAAATTCAGTAAGTGTGAATTTTAGCAAAGGTCAGTAGCATTCCTTGGTCATATAATTTTGGGTAATGTCATTAGAGTAGATCCTTATAAGACCGAAGCGGTAAGAAATTGGCCCAGACCTATGTCTCCATCAAATATCAGGAGTTTTTTTGGGTTTGGCTGGCTATTACAGACTGTTTGTTGAGGGATTTTCTTCTATTACATCCCCTATGTCTAGATTGACTCAGAAGAAAATCAAGTTTCAGTGGTCAGATCCTTGCGAGAAGAGTTTTTTGGAGTTGAAGACTCGACTAACCTCAGCTCCAATTTTAGCTCTCAGATGGGTTTGTAGTGTATTGTGATGCATCCAGAGTGGGTTTAGGTTGTTTCCTCATGTAGTATGGTAAGGTCATATCCTATGCCTCCAGACAGCTTAAACCCCATGAGAAGAATTATCCTACTCATGATCTTGAGTTAGCAGCCGTAGTCTTTGCCTTGAAGATTTGAACGCATTATCTCTACGGAGTTCATATAGATGTCTTCATAGATCATAAGAGTATTCACTATATCTTTTCTCATAAAGATCTCAATCTTCATCAAAGAAGGTGGTTAGTGCTCTTGAAAGATTATGATATGAGTGTCCTCTATCATCCAGGCAAGGCCAATATAGTGGCCAACGCTCTCAGCAGACTGTCTATAGGTAGTATTACTCATGTGGATAATGGTAAGAAGAAGTTAGCTCAGGAAATACATCAGCTTAACAGACTAGGTGTTCGCTTAGTCGTTATAGATAAGGGTGATATATGGTTTCAGAGTAGTTTAGAATCATCTCTAGTTTCTGAGCTAAAATAAATGCAAGATAGAGATCCCAACCTTGTCAACTTGAAAGAGTCAGTTCAGGATCAGAAAGTAGAGGTTTTCTCCTAAGGGGGAAATAGTGTTTTGCGTTGTCAGGGTTGTCTTTGTGTTCCAGGTGTAGATGACTTAAGGAAAAGAATTCTTGCAGACGTGCATGGTGCGCGCTACTCTATTCATCCAGGGGCCACAAAGATTTATCGTGACTTAAAGGAAGTCTATTGGTGGATTGGGATGGAGAGAGATATTACAGAGATTGTGGCTAAGTGCTCTACATGTCAGCAGGTTAAGATAGAGCATTAGAATCCTAATGATTCTATGAAGGAGTTTATTATTCCAACTTGGAAGTGGTAAGAAATGAACATGGACTTCGTGATGGGTTTGCCTCGAACTCATCATCAGCATGATTCAGTTTGTCTCATTGTAGAAAAAATGACCAAATCAACCCATTTCCTTCCAATTTATACCTCTTATTCAGCCAAGGATTACACCAGACTCTACATTAGGAAGTTGGTCATATTACACGGTGTTCCATTATTTATTATCTCAGATAGAGGTACCCAGTTCATCTCTCACTCCTGGAAAGCATTCTAAAAGGGCGTGGGTACCCAAGTTCATCTCAGTACAGCCTTTCATCCTCAGATAGATGATCAAGCAAAAAGGACCATTCAGACTTTAGAAGATATGCTACGAGCGTTTGCAATTGATTTCAAGGGTAGTTGGGATGACCAATTTTATTTGATTATGTTTGCATACAACAACAGCTATCATTCCAGTATTCAAATGGATCCATTCGAAGCTCTCTATAGTAGGAGAGGTAGATCTCCGATCGATTAGTTCGAAGTTAGTGAGGCCTCATTCATAGGGCCTGACTTAGTATTCGATGCCTTAGAATGAGTCCAATTGATTAGATAAAGACTCCAGGCTGCACAAAGGCGACAAAAATCTTATGTAGATGTTCGTAGAAAAGATCTCGAGTTCGATATTGGTGACTATGTCTATCTAAAGATCTCTCTCATGAAAGGAGTAAAATGGTTCGGCAAGAAAGGGAAACTCAGTCCCCCATATGTCGGTCCTTTCAAGATTCTCAGTCGATTCGGCAAGGTAGCTTATGAGCTCGAATTGCCTTCAGATTTAGCCTCAGTTCATCCGGTCTTACATGTCTCTTTGCTCAAGAAATGCATAGGTGACCCAGCAGTTGTAGTCCCTATTCAGAGTATTGATGTTCAGAACAGTCTCTCTTATGATGAGATTTTAGTCGAAATCCTAGACTATTAGACTCAGAGACTGAGGAACAAAGAAGTCACTCTAGTTAAAATTCTTTGGAAAAATTAGTCTGTCGAGAGGGATACTTAGGAAGCAGAAGAATACATGTGTACCAAGTATCCTTACCTCTTTTCCACCAACTCAGATCAAGCTCAAGGTAATAGTCCTCCTTAAGCTTACTCAGTTTTATGTTCAGTGTTCATCACAAACTTAGTATCAAGTACCATTGCATATTCGGTCATGCATTCATGTATCAATTTAGTTATATAATTATGCATCAAACATGCATTCTCATTATGAGAAACTTAGTTCCTCAGAACACTCAATCATGCATCCATAAATCAATTACACAAACATCAGGTATGCGTGTCAGTATGATATATTCAGTTATCAGTCATGTCAGTCATGAGATCATGTTTTAGTTATTTATGTTCATTATGTATGTTAGTTTATTTTCTTTCCCTCACACTCAGTTTTATTCAAGAACAAATGTTCTTAAGGGGGAGATATTGTAATACCCTGTACCTTTTCCTAGCTTGAAATTATCAACAAAATATTAGGAGCTTTCTTTGAAAGATAAATCTACTTTTTTACATGATATATTTTTAAGATTTTCACTTTTTTTTCATGTGGGAAATTCAATAAGCTTTTCATCGATATAAAAATCGCCTAAATCCGATAACCAGGTAAGAACTTATGACTATTTCAAGTTTTCGTCGTAAAACAGGGCGATATTTGTCAGTGGCACGCCGCGCCACAAGCTAAAATGGTAATTGTCCTTTGCCAGTGTCTCAGCGTGGTTTTCTCCACATCGCGCCAAAAATCCAGGTCACGAAAGAAAGTGCAACGCAATGACTTCGCGTCACACCATCCCTCAGTTTTCCAATTGTCAAATTCCAATGATATCGCGCCGCGTTGCGCCAGGGGTCCAATTCGGGAAATTTTTACTAAAATTATAGGAGACGTTCAAGGTTAAAAGAGTTAATTTACCACCTCTATTTAAGCCTTTTAACACGTGATTCAACCATTTTTCACCCAAAATACACTCTCTTCTCTCAAAAACCTCTTAAGAACAACCTAGGGCTTTTCATTGAAGATTCAGAATCAAGAATTTCCTCCCTCAATCTTCGTGTATTTATGAACCAAGGTATGCATAGTGTTCAATCATGGACTCTTTTCATCCATGAAGCCCAAGAATCCTTTTTCTAAATTCAAGTTTATGGATTTTCTTATGAATTTCATGATTGGGCTGCTCTTGTTCATGTGGATAATGAGTAATTAAATTCTACTCCATGTTGGGTGATAAATTCTATGTGGGTTAAATTATTATAGATATAGATTTATGCAAACCTATGACTAAACCCTTGAATGATGAAATTAGAATCAAACCATGATGTTTAATTATTGTACAATGATATTTACATGTACCATGCCTACACTATGTTTGATTGAATTACTAGATGAAGGAAAAGGACCGAACTAGCATGATATCATGAAATTCCCATGTATGTACAAGTTATTCCTATCACATGTTTTGATGAAATGCTTCTATAAATGTATTATGGATTATGATGTTAGTTATATGTTCAAGTAAGTTATGCTTGATCAGTTTCCTTCCATCGAGTCCTGGGGGTACTCGTACCCGAAACATTAGCTGTGTGCCTAGAGCCATATCATGTTTTCATGATACACTCAAAAAATCTATGAATCCTTAGACTTCAGACAGTCTTATGACTCAGGAAATCTCCATGATCTCATGAACTCAGTCAGTTGTCAGATATCAGTAGTATTCCTCAATCAACGAAATTCGGTAACTCAGCCCATGTTCAGTTCAGAAAATCATGTTTAGA
>NC_061112.1:104874328-104874972 GCF_002878395.1 Capsicum annuum
GACTCTACGTAGACACGGCTTTGTAGACTCACTAGGACGAACCTCTCTGATACCACTTTTGTCACGCCCCAAAATCCCATCGGGGCGGACTGGCACCCGAAGCCGAGAAGGCCTGGGAGAACCCGTTCAAATACCTGTATTTTCACTTACATGTCACCAAAAATTGGACAGCACTTCGTTGCATATAGAAGGATCTAATTACCTGTATCAGCACAACACGCGCAAATATATATAAATATATATATAATACTTGGCCGTCGGGGCTACCACATATACAGATATAACATCACTATATAAACTTCCATGGCTTTACCCTTCCTTATGTCTACAAAGCCTCTAGGATATACATGACATAACTAGGGTCGGGACAAACCCCCGCCCATACATGACTCATGTACAATAACAAAACATAAGGTACCGACTCGGAAATCTCCGAAGCAAACTGGAGCTCACCAACAATAGCTGTATGACCTGGCTCCTACTTGTGCGGTGTATGAGCTGAGGTACTTGTGCCTGCAGCATGAAATACAGGTCCCCCGTGAGGGACGTCAGTACGAAATATGTACTGAGTATGTAAAGCTGTAAATAATCACATATGATATAGGAGCTCAATAGAAATCAGAAACAAGTGAATAAGTCGTAAT
>NC_061112.1:104875072-104885558 GCF_002878395.1 Capsicum annuum
CTCCTATATCATATGTGATATAGGAGCTCAATAGAAATCAGAAACAAGTGAATAAGTCGTAATAGGAGTGGACCACACTTACTAGAACTTGTGACAACCTGTACATTGTATTTATTCAATCACTTTACCTTCGTTCTTATCGTCTTTGTAATCATTACTGTACTGTACTGTGACCATTAGGCTGCCTCCAGTACATATCAACTAGGATCAATACATATACTCCAACACATATAACAATGGCTAATGCACGTAATTAAGTACGGGGTGTTACACATCAGTAGCATTCCAGTATTTAGTCGTCAGTGTTAGCAGTGAGTCCTCATCCTTTGAGGGCATGATTATTATCTTATCATTTTAGTATTTAGTTTAATTCAGTAGTTGGAGTTAGTTGGGGACCTGACCCATCAACCTCTTATTTAGGTAGTTCAGTTTTAGAGACTTTTCAGACTATTATGTTCAGACAGTTTTATTTCAGTTGTTTTTGGGTTTATCATACCCCACCTTGAATGTTATATTTTTATCAGATTTGAACCTTATGGCCTATCAACTATTATTCCACATTTATATACATATGTTATACAGTACACAGGTACAGGTATTAGTCATGGGTTAGCTTGTGGTCCTTTGGGGTCATGAGTATCGTGTAACATTTCGGGTATCAGATTTAGGGTGTTACAAACGTACTCAAAAACTAGTTTATAACTTAGTAGATATTTACCAGTTGCCAATTAGTATAAGAGTCAACAAAGTTAAAACCAATGGAAACAAAGTAAAAGAAACTAGGAATTCCAATTATTGAGCTTATGATAACATGGCACTCATCTATTGGTCATTGGAATATCGTTGAAGTTGAAAAAATTTTGTTTCAAGAATTTAATAGTTTAATTTCATATTTGGATGAAGACATTTCGGATAAGGCATAGACAAACAAGGTCTTAGACTCCCCTTCAAGATTTAAAAAGGTCTTGACCTACTTTCACTCTTTTGGCAAGATAACCTTTTTGGTAGTCTTGTTGCCTTTCCTCTTTGGGACAATTTTGAAAAATGGTCTTACTTTTTTTTGTAGCTACACTTTTTGGAAGTCTTTTGTTTCCTTACTATTTTCGTGTTGTCTTGAAAATGTTTCCAAGAAAAACACAAGTCTCACTATTATTTTTCTTTTTCAAGATCAAATAACCCTTTTAAACTACTTCTTTAACACAACAAGATGAACTCCAAGAATAACAACAACAAGCTATCCAACAATTACCACCACACAAATTGAAACTTAGCCCAAGAACTTGGATTAAGACTCAAGGAGTGTTAGAGAGAAAGAAAACCAACAAAATAATCAACTAAGACAATCAAAACACACCTAGATCTAGACACAAATCTCGGCCAAAACAACAACACCACAATTTCGTCCAAGGCACAAAAATAGACAGATTTGCTTCTTTTGACTTTTTAGTTTTCTAACACCTTTTTTTTTGGATTTTGAAGTTTATGAGCCCAAGGTTGATCTTGTGGGAACAATATCAAGCCATGCTCTGATACTAACTGATACAAGAAAGACCACGAAAGGTACATAAACTGCACAAAATAGTCCACAAATTGAGAGAAACTTGAGGACCTCTTTGAGTGCTAGTTTCGACCAACAACAACACAAGTATCATGAGTTTTACAAGGTGTTTTTAACACCAAATTAGAAATAAAACAACAAGAATAACATAAAAAATAAACACAAGATTTGGATTCAACAAGAACAAATGAACAAGATATTAACACTAACACAATTTCAAGAAAGGTAAAGATAGAAAGTTAGACATAGATTATTACAAATATTAGGAACTAAAGAGTATATTAAACTTAAAAATCCCTAATGAATGTAAAAATAACACCACACTCTTATGGTGACTGCCAAGGGAATCAATTTACCTCAAAATCCACCGTATCCAAGCAAAGAACAGTATTGGCTTTTCCAAGCTATAAATTACAATGGATAATCCAAGCCCTAACTAAGAACTACACTAAGGTGGTCTACTCTTAAGAGAGAGGATTTTCAATTTCTCATATTTTCATCATTAAACAACTAATAAGAGAATACCTAAAATATCCTACTTATAGTATATTACAAAAGAAGACAAAATAACTACACTACCCTTAATGATAGAGGCGGCCATGGAGTGCATTTTAGGCATAGTGAAGAGACCAAAATGTCCTCAATAAAGATGACCCAAAACCTTGAGCCATTAAGTGTCCAAATTCGCGAGTCCTCAAGTCTGCAGTGGTCTAAGCAATCTTTCACTCACAGACTTGATGTATGGTATGCTCAATGGTAGGCTCAAAATGGTCCTCCATTCATGTTCTTGTACCTCGAGGTGATCAAGTCTTGAGCCTCTATGTGTTAGCCTCCGAAGATGTCATCAAAAGATAAGATGTCTATTTGTCCCGTATAACTTCCTAAGCTAGAGGATGTTATAAAGGCTTCTTCCAATCCTAAAGTTTTACATTTCTAGTATGATTATCAGATAGAGTATATGGGTCCAGCTTAGGTTCCAGATAGTTTACTTGATACCCCAGTGCTTCAAGGTCTTTTGGTTCGCCTCTTAAGTTTTTTGAAAGGTGATCCCTTGAGTGTACCTGGTGTTTTTCAAACTTTAAGTGATATTCAATGTCAACATCTTATTATGCATTCCTACTTTTGGGGTACAACCATCATCTATAGTACCCCCATATATGGACTTTTTATGTGCCAGGCTAACCATTTCTCCAATTATTTTGGGTATTGCTATATCTTTTGATGATCAGAAGAGATTTGATAGGTTTATTCACTTGGGTATGCCTAAGTTTAGTGAATCTATTAGCAAGAATGCTTATGAGTTTTTGATATATTGCTGGAGAAGTAACATAATCTTGGAGCCCTTGAATCTCATGGGGTTTCTTATACTACCTCTTAATTGACAAGTATGGCTAAGGATTAGTGGAGGTCGCTTACCAATAATAGGACTTTAAGTTCTCCTGCTATGATTTGGACTCAGTTTTTTGAGGTCTTATTATAGAGGTTTGTACTATATAGCTTGATGACTAGATTAGGGATAAGTTTGATCACTTGGAGTAGGGATCCATGTCTATTTTTGAGTGTAAGGAACTATATTAACACCTTATTCAGATATTCAGTCGTTATCATCTCTACCAAGTTTGAGAGGATTCAAAAGTTGGTGAAGGGTTTAGATGGTACATATCAATTGGCCACAACCCAAATAGTAGTTTCAAGGGATTCTTTCCAAAGTATTATTAAGCACGCCATGATAATTAAGTCTACTATCCAGTATACTCAGTAAGGTGCCAAGAAGATACGTCGTCGGGGTGAGTTTAGTAGACACATCTCTTGAGGTAAGTATTTCTCTAGTAGAGGTTTTTGTGGTTTTGATGGTAATATAGTTCAGGATGCATTGCAGATATTAAGTGGTAGGCCTTCAGGTTCTACATCATCTAGTATCCAGGTATCATGTCATGCGGGTGGAGGCTTATGATCAGTTCTCCAGGCCAGAATGGTCTAGTTTATTCGTACTTTCTCAGATTAATTCTGGCCACGGGATGTGTTGTGTGTGATGAGTTGACCATATGGTAAAAGATTTCCCTTGATGTTTATATGTACTTACATAATAAAATTCTAAGCTTTACCTTTACCCTACTCTAATTTTTAGAGTGAGGTAGTTCATAGAGTGGTAAGGGTGGTGTCGGTGGTATTATAGGTTCTAGAGGTAGAGTTAGCAAACCTCATAGAGGTGATTGAGGGGTTACTCAATTTGAGTGCAAACATTGTCAGTTCTATGCTATACCTTAGAGACCCAAGATAGAGGTTTCTAATGCAGTTATTACAAGTATCATCTTGATTTTCTACAAATTTGCTTTCATATTGTTTGACCCTGTGTCTACATTCTCGTATGTGTTTATATATTTTTCCTTTTGCTTTATATATTGCATGTGAGCTCTTTCTATGCCTCCTCATGTTCTACCACCGTATTATATTTTTTTATAGTGGATCGGGTGTATCGATCTTGTGTGGTAACCTTTGTGGTCCAGGATACTTAGGTAGACTTTTTTATCCTATACATGATTGATTTTGATATTATTTTTGATATGTATTGGTTAGCTCTATATGATGTTATTTTGGAATATTATGCCAAGATTGTGACCTTAGCTATGTCGGGTATGTCAAGGTTAGCTTTGAAGGGTAAGCGTAATTCAAGTTCGGGGGGTGTTATATCCTTTCTACATACTTATCGCATGGTAGAAAGAAGGTATTTATCTTATTTGGCTTATGTGTGTGATATTAGTGTTGCCTCACTGCCTTTTATAAAGTTTATTTGAGTTGTTTGTGAGTTCATGGATGTGTTTGCTATAGATTTTCCTAGTATTCTTTCGAATTATGATAGCAATTGATATGAAGCCAGGCATCAAGCTCTTTTCTGTTCCTCCTTATAGGATGGTGCCATGACCCAAACCAGGGCCTAGTCATTATGGGTATCTCACGCCCACTGTGGGTCAGAGACCACCCCCTTATCCTAAAATCCAGAACACAATAAAAGCAAAAAAGTAAAAGACAACCAAACATAATGATAACAAGAATAGATAAACCAAATCAGAATAGATTAACCAAATGAAACTAAGAGTCAAAATAAACACCTAACCCACACTTGTCCACAAAAACCTCTAAAAATTAGAATACCAAATTAAGTTGGGATATGCCCCTGACTATAGCCAAAGGAATCCAAAATGATAGTCTAAGACATAAATAAAAACAAAACAGTGAAATAATTAGCCTTCTGGAGGATGGAGGCTCACCACTTCATAGCTGACCAATGAACGAATCAAACCATCTAACACTGCACATGAGTAACAGAAAACCCTTCGGACCCTACATCATGAAATGATGCAGTGTACAGGGATGTCCAGTGGGATAAGTACTAGCATGTAATCCAAGAAATTGGGATAAGGACAAGGGCCATGAACATGACATTTTAAAACCATTAACCTAGCTGTTTGCTCTACCCATTCTAAGGTCACCCACGGGCTATATGGGTTCAGCTCCCCCTGCTGAAAGGGCCTCGGTATGTGTTAGCTGCACCAACCAAGGAAATTCGAGGAAAGACTAAATCCACCAAGGTGTTAACCATTCCAAAAATATTTAATGTGTGACCCATGCACATGGTCATATAGAACCCCACACTGACAAACATGGTTTTCAGTATTGACCCCTCCATGACCTCCATCTTCATGACGAGTTACACAACCCCCTTTAAGCCTAAATTAAAACATTTGCACATAGTCCTAACTTTTAACCCATGAGTCATTTATTATTGCATTTACCATCATAGAGTCGTCATACCAATTATGATTGCAAGATAATTCTAGTATGCTATAACCAATCCAATTAACCAAATTTACTCCCAAGTTCCATTTTAATCCAAAACCATAGCCACCAAGGCCTTTCAAATCCAATTTTATTATTTTCCATTATCCTTGAATGCAATGCAAGATTCCAAGAGTAAGAAAAATCTTGGATATATCCATGTTCAGAAACCAAATTTCAAAGTGGGTTGAGGTTACAATTCTAAGTCAAAATCCATAAATTTGGGGAAAACCATGTTCCCCACTCCAAACCATGCCATATTTCCCTAATTCAGCCCCAAAAACTATTAATCATGCAATAACAATGATTTAAAACATGGGAAAGCAAATCAAATATTGCCATCAAAATCCCTCAATCCATTTGCAATACACAATAATTAAACCACATGGACAATGATGAAAACCTATGTGATAGTACAAAAATTAAGTTAGGGATGAGAGACATGCCTGAAAGATCAAACAAATTGAAAGAAAATCTAGAGTTTGAAGCTTGGAGGTTGAATTCCTCATAAACCCTAGTTTTCTCTTGCCTTGGGATTTAGAGAGGAGAGAGTATTTTTTTATATTTGATAACTGTTGTTAAGAGGGTAACCTAGATGTTTTTAAGTCGTGGGGAATAGCGTCAAGGTAGGAAAAAAACAAAAATACCCCAATTAAAATGTGCAGGAAAAAAAGTTACCAGTCATCACAGGTTAGGTAATGACTCGTAAGGTCTGACCATAAGTCATTACCTAGGCTCATAACCTAAGGTTCCAAATTTTGGACCTTCACTGTTATGGTCATAAGTCAATCATCACGACCATGACCTAACCTAGCGAATCATGATGATGAGTCATGATAAAGGCACACCTCTAGGTGAATCTTAATGTTGAGACCATGACTGGCACCCTACGACTCGTTAAGTGACATCACAACTCGTACCATAAACTCGTTATCAGGGAAACCAACCTGAGCCACTCATTAGTGAGACCACGAGTCTCACCCTATGACTCATGATGAGTTATAATGACTCGTCACTTAAGTCGTAGTCATGGTTGTGTTGGCAATACTCCAGAAGCTTTAGAGTCCAAAACCTAGGGTATTACATTATCTCCCCCTCCCTCCAAGGATTATTCATCCCTGAATAAAAAGTTAGGAGCACCATTAGCATGATACAAGATAGAATGCAACAAAAATCTAAGGATAATTTAAAAGCAATAAGAATAAAAGAAACATATACCTTAAGTATTTTTGGATTCTCTAAACCACCTTTATCAAAACCATATCCTTACTCCTCAACCTAGAACTTGCCTATCCAAAATCTCCACCAGGACTACCTCATAAGATAAAAAGACTGAAATGACAACATCATTCACGAGAACAATCAAAGAAGGATTACCCACACACTTCTTAAGCATAGACACATGGAAGACAGGATAAATAAAACCCAAGATTACAGGAAACTCTAACTCATAAGTAACATTCCTAACTCTCCTCAAAATATGATAAGGACCAATGTAGCGAGGACTGAGGTTCCCCTTCTTTTGAAACCTCATCACTCCTATCATATGAGAAACCTTCAAGAACACGCATTCACTAACCTCAAACTCCAACTCCCTTTGCCTCATATCCGTGTAAGACTTTTGGCTACATTGGGCAGTCTAAAGTATTTCCCTAATTATCTTTACCTTTTCCATGGCTTGGTGATCCAAGTTAGGACCAAAAAATCTAGTCTCACCAACCTCAAACCACCCAATAAGAGACCTACACTGCCTACCATAAATATCCCCAAACAGAGTCATTCGAATGCCAGAGTAATAAATATTGTTAAAAGAAAACTCAGTAAGAGGTAAATGGTCAACCCAGCTACCTCCAAAATCAATCACACAGGACCTTAGCATATCCTCTAAAGTCTGAATACTATGCTTTACTTTCCATCTATTTGAGGGTGGAAAGCAGTGCTAAGGTTCACTTGAGTACCTAAACCCTTCTGAAAAGAACGCCAGAAGTGAGAAAAAATTACATACCTCGACCTAAAATGATGGACACCGACGTCTCTTCATATTGTTCTACTAGTAGATTTCCTTCAAGTCATGATACATCTTTGATGAATCTGGATAAGCTGTATACCTTAAGCCTCAGTCAAAATACTTTCTCACATCCCATCAACATTAGGAACACATAATTTTTCTTGATATCTCAGGATACCATCTTCTCCAATCTCGAATGTCATAACCTTTTGCTGGCCCACATCATCCTAAATTGCATAAGAATGGGATTAAAAGCCTACTGTTCCTTCACTTTAGCACTAAGAGATGATTTAACTACCTCTTGAACAATCAATTTTTTCTATTCTCATAGTCCAATATCCGAACTCCTAAATTAGCCAATCGATGAATGTCCTTCACCAGTCCTCTCTTATCCCCTTTTACATAAGATAAGGTTCCCATAGTCTACCCGCTAAGAGCATTAACAACAATATTAGCTTTACCTAGCTGGTTGTGAGGACTCATCTCACAATCCTTGAGCAATTTAAACAACCACCTCTGCTTGAGATTCAACTTCTTCTGAGTGAACACATACTGCAAGCTCTTATGGTCTGAACAAATGTCCACGTGCACCCTATACAAATAATGATGCCAGATTTTCAAAGTGCAGGCCACATCTGCCAACTCTAAATCATGAGTTTGGATAATTCTTCTCATGAACCTTAAGTTGCCTGGAAGCAGAGGACACAACCTTACCATGCTTCATCAATACACAACCCAATACTATATGGGACACATCATAATATTCAACAAACCTATTAGTATACTTAGGGAGGATTAAAACTGGTCCATTAGTCAACTAATCCTTTAGATCCTCAAAAATACCATCACAAGCATCAGCGCACAAAAATTTCACTTTTTTTATGTCAACCTAGTTAGCAGAATAGCACTAGAAGAGAAACTCTCCACAAACCTCCTATAACGCCCAGCCAAGTCCAAGAAGCTCCTTATGACTATTGGAGTCATGGGTCTACGCCATTTTTTAACTGTCTCAACTTTTTATAGGTCCACCTTGATCCCCTCACTAGAAACAACATGCCCAAGGAAGGTCACAACATTCAACCAAAACTCACACTTAGAAAATTTTGCGTACAACTTCTGGTCTTTAAGAGTCTGCAACACAATTTAGAGGTAGTTAGCACAATCCTCCTCACTCTTAGAATACATAAAGATTTTATCAGTGAAGACTATAATAAACAAATCTAGAAACTGCCTGAATACTCGATTTATAAGCTCCATAAAATTCAGCAAAACATTAGTCAATCCAAATAACATAACCAGGAATTTATAATGACCATACCAAGCCCAAAAAAAAATCTTGGGAATATCCACCTCCCTAATTTTAAGCTGATAATAACCTTAATGACGATCAATCTTAGAGAATTTTTGGAAAGCAATCTTGGGAATATCCACTTTCCTAATTTTTAGTTGATGATAACCCAAACGAAGATTAATCTTAGAGAATTACCTAGTATCCTAAAGCTGATTGAATTGATCATCAATCCTAAGAAGAGGATACTTATTCTTTACGGTAACCTTATTTAGCTGACGATAATCTATACACATCCAACTATACCATCCTTCTTACGCATAAAAAGTACAGGAGCACCCCATAGGAAAACACTAGGGTGAATGAAACTCTTATCAAGAAGATTCTTCAACTACTCTTTAAGCTCTTTTAGCTTAGCCAGACCCACCCTGTTGGGGAAAAAAAAAATAGGACGAGTATCTGGTAGAAAATCAATCGCAAAATCTATTTCCATATTGGAAGGAATTCCAAGAAAATCATCAGGAAACACATCAAAAAATTTATTAACCATAGGGAACAATTGCAAAGAGGAACCCTCAAAACTAGAATCCTTATTTGTAATGCCCCAAATATGATACACGAAATGCTACACGGTACTCATGACCCTAAAGGACCACAAGCTAACCCATAACTGATATCTATAGCTGTATACTGCATAAAATACTTTATAATGCGGAAACATAAACTGAAAGGCCATAAGGTTCAAAACTGAGGCATAGTATTTGATAAAAATGTAACATTTGGAAGGGGTATGAAATACCCAAAACAACTAAAATAAGCTATCTAAACATACTGTAGTCTGGAAAGCCTCTAAAATGTGACTGTTTAAATAAGGAGTTGATGGGACATGTCCCCAACTAACTCCAACTAATAAACTAATTTCTGAGATAATAAAATAATGATCATAACCTTGAAAGATGAGGACTCAGTGCTAAATCTGATAGTTGAGATTGAAATCTACTGATGCTCTGGAGCTCGTGTCTCTGAACCTATAGTTTAAGACACCATAGTGTAAATGCATCAGTTCTTTGAATGTATAGGTATGCATGTGAGGTAGGCTAAATGTAAGGGGTTCATATGCATGAACAATAACAATAATAGACTGACTATCATGAGCGTGAGAATACATGCATGAGACATAATAACTGATATTGATACCGTGATAACATAATTACTGAATCTAAATACTGATAACATGACATACTAATAACTGATATAACTGATAATATGATTGACTATATCTGACAGTCCTAAATCTAATGGAACTAGCTATCTCGTACTGTATCTGACATTTCAAAAATTTGAAGAACTATCTGAGTTCTATTACTGAGACTGATTACTGTGTTTGACAATCCTGATTCTGTAAGATGAAACTATAGGAAGTAGTTATCTAACCGACATGCCCTTAATATGACATTATGGTTGAGTTGGGGTCCAATCTGTAACCCTAATTAGAAGGGTGTCAATATTGCGCCACTAGTAAGGACAAGCTGTGGGTGACCCTCATCTGATAGTTTCCCCGAAAAAGAATGGTGGGGCGCTTATCTAACAGTGCTTATCTACCTCATCAACCCTCATCAAACAGTGTTGATGTCTCAATTATGCTGGTTACATAGTTCTGAAATGTAAGGACAACTTCTAAGAATCACACCCTCATTTGATAGTATATGTTCCCATTCTTAGGTTCACTCAGTGCTAATTCCTACTCTCATCTGAATAGACTCTAAACATGATTTTCTGAACTGAACATGGGCTG
>NC_061112.1:104888558-104950225 GCF_002878395.1 Capsicum annuum
CGCGCAAATATATATATATATATATATATATATATATTTGCGCGTGTTGTACTGATACAGGTAATTAAATCCTTCTATATGCAACGAAGTGCTGTCCAATTTTTGGTGACATGTAAGTGAAAGTATAGGTATTTGAACGGGTTCTCCCGGGCCTTCTCAGCTTCGGGTGCCAGTCCGACCCGATAGGATTTTGGGGCGTGACATGATGCTCTGGAGCTCGTGTCTCAGAACGTATGGCGTAAAGTAAAATACCATAGTGCAAATATGTCAGTATGTTGGAATGTACTGGTATGAAAGTGAGGTAAAATGAATGCATGGGGTTTATATGCATGAATACATAATAACTGAGACCACAATAACATGATTACTAAATCTGAATGCTGATAATATGAGTTTACTTATATATCTGATAACACGGGTGACTGTATCTGACAGTCTTAATACTGATAGAACTAGCTGAGTTTTATTTCTAAACTGAGTTGACTGTATCTGACAGTCCTGAAATGTGAAGAACTATCTGAGTTCTCTTACTGAGACTAGTACAGAAACTGTGGAAAATAGTCATCTAACTGACATTTTTCAAATAACGTATTATGCTGAAGTGGGGTCAAATCTGTGCCCTGATTAGAAGGGTGTCGATACCGCGCCACTGGTAAGGACAACTGTGAGTGACCCTCATATAACAGGTTACTCTAATGAGAACAATTGGAACCCTCTTATAATAGGTCAAGCCACCTCATCTACCTTCATATAATAGGCTATGATATCTCCACCTACGCTGGCTATGTAGTTCTGTAACGCAAGGATTGCTTCTAGGAATCACACCCTCTAAATAACAGGTGAGTTCTCATCCTTGGGCTCACTCCATGCTAACTCCTATTTCCATCTGAATAGACACTGAAAATGAGTTACTGACTGAACATGGATTGAGTTTACTGAATTCCGTTGATTGACGGATTCTACGGATGTTTGATCATTGACTGAGTTTATGATGTTACTGGGATTACTGAATTACTGAACTTTCCTGAGTCACATGATTGACTGAGTTTTACGGATCATGGCTTGACTGTGGGTATCGTGAAAACATGTCACTGGCTCTTGGCACACAACTATATTTTCCAGGTACAGGTACCCCCACGACTCGATAGAAGGAAAATGACCTAGCATGACACCTATAGATCATAGGACTAAAGTCCACAATACATAATACCATAAGTTGGGGATTCCATACTACACATAGTTCTCAAAATCTTATACATAGAAGGGAATGCATATAGCAACATGTAATAAGTCCATCAATCTAGTTTCATGAGCATTCCATCAACAATCATAATGCATAACAATATCATAAAATTCATTGTTTTCATAAGGGTGTAGCATGCATTTGTCATTTAGGTCACAATTTAACTATAATACATGATTTTTAGTCTCTTAGCCATTTTATCAAATACCTTGCATGCACAACTTAGGCATAGGTGTAATCATCAAATTATTCATCACGAACAACCAAATTTACATGTTTCCAACTCATATGATATCATAAATTCATAAAAATATATAAAGATTCCAACTTGGGAATCATTCAACATCAATCACATGAATATAATCAATCCACAATATAAACATCATGATATATGATTTAAAAGAGGGTTCTTGAGCTTCATGGATGAAAGGAATCCATGAATGAACACTACACATACCTTAGTTCGTGATTATACTAAGATTGACAGTGGAACTTCTTGAATTTGAATCCCCCAAATTGAAACCCTAGCTTGTTCTTGAGAGAATTTTGAGAAAAGGAGTGTAATTTGGTTCAAAATTATGTTAAATCTTGTGTTATAGAGTATATATATGGTGGAAAAAAATACCAAATTTCCCTTAGAAACATGAAAGTGGAATGCTAAAAAAATTGGGCAAAAGACTATAGTCAGGGCATCACCTGGAAAGTTCATCGAGGTACCCAGGGCGACGCCTTGCAAGTCCTCCTGCTTGGAGCGGTGCTAAACCCTGGGAGACACGGGCCTATCACCTTTTGCTACTATTTTAGGCACCCAAACATGCCCTTACTCTATCCAAAAAAAATCAAAACTCACCCGAGATGTACTACGACATTGCCTCATCACAATGCAAATTGAAAATTAGAAAATGAAGGTAGGAAGGTCGTCAAATAAATCCCCAAAGTTTGAAGGCTTATAATGAGACTAAGTGTTGAACACTTAGCTGAAACTTCTAAGTGTTGGAGCTATTAAAGAGCGTAAAGAGCTAAATGAGCTGATTTTTAAAATGCAAGATTTTGTGAGGTATTACATTGTTTTTCGTGTTTGTGTTTTTTTTTGTGCTTTTATCATTTTTAACTCGTAGTAACTTCTTTGTTTAAAGTTCGTAAGTAAATTTTGCTTTTGTGTCCTGAGTTGATCAAATAAGAATCCATTCCGTCCGCCAAGTAGAATTGACATCCTATTGACTACCGGAGTATAAGCAACTTTCAATATTTGCCGCTCCAATTGTGAGAATCATAAATATAAGTGTATACGAGTGTTGGTGAGGAGCTTTTACTACTAATCTTGTTTTTTCATTGTGTAGGTATAAAGCTAATATACGGGAAACATGTCTTCGATAGCCGGGGATTATTATGACTACAATATGGGAGACTATGATTATAGTGAGGGGTTTTATGTCTATGAAGTTGAGGGAGATTGCAGAGGCTATGAAAATAGATATGATGAAAACTTGGGCAGATTTGAGGGACACAGTTTTAGGGGAGAAAATGAGGGTAATGAAGTACCTAGTACTTGTAGTGAATTTGGAGATGATGTAAGACCTTGTGATGATTCTTATGATAACATTGGGATATGTGAGGAGTCTTACACTTCCCACTCCGAACCTAGATTTGGTGTTAGGTGTAACTCTTTCATTCGCAAAACTTATGAGAGCTATGATGAGAGTACACGTGAGGTGTGTGAAAATTCATTTTCTTCAACTTGTAGTACTTCTTATCAAGATCAACATGGTGCGAATGGTTATCTTAGATATAGTAGAGGTTGCCCCATAAGAAGCAGAGGATATGCATGTCCAAAACTGACGGGTAATCATGTGCCTTACAATGTTGATCTGAGAAGGAGTGTACACTTTAGAAAGGTGACTATTTTTGGGATACCGGGCTGCCTCATTTTGTTAAATGATATGTAATATAGAAACTACATCCTTCCATCCATGGTTGAATATGTGGGGTTGTTTCTAGAGCCATTACTTGTTCCATACTTCTTAGATGGGTATAAGGTTACCGAGAGGGTTTGGGTTGTATTCTCCCAATTTGATTACCATGAGAAGGTGTAGTACGGTGTTTTTCCCATAACCTACGGTCATATGAGCTTGAGTGCCAATTGGTTTGCAAAACATAAAGTTCCAAATATGCAAAATTGGCCTAATATTATAAGAAACAATAGGAAAATTGCCTCGTGACGTAAATTCTGCTCAGGCCACAAAGAGAATTTCTCACCTACTCCAATCTGAATGAATATAAGAAACAAAAAATTAAGAGGATGAAGGGTGTGCAAGGTGGTGATTCGAGAGTGTAAAAAGGAGACGTTGTATGGAGCGAAGTGAGGGGATTGCCGTCAAACTGAGCTAACATTGTTTGTCCTTTTACTTCTATAGACATTTGTGTAAGTACCGACATGGAAATAGAAGGAGAGAAATGTCGACTTACTACCCAAGCTTGTGGAGGACCTTCACCACACAACAAAAAAGAGTCTACTTAATAAGTTCAAGGTAAAATAGCTAACTCTTACACCTTGGTGCGTGTGAATGATAATTGTGTGGTTAGTAGCCCATTGAGTATGAGTTGTACCTTACTTACTTATGAGTCTAATGATTCTTTGCCTCTTGTTAATGATGTACATATTGTGAGTGTGAATACACTAGATGATCTTATTAAAGGCGAAATTGACTTTTCTTGTAAGAGTAATTTATGTCCCTCTGGTGTTGAAGCTAATATGTTGAACGAACGTACATCGTCTTTTATAATTGGTGTCGATCAACTTATGTGTGAAACTTGCCCTCCTCTTGAGGTTATGTGTGATATGCTTAATAGAACTCAAGTAAGTAGAGTATTTAAAAATATTGGTCAACAAAATGGGAGTGAACCCGAGGGCTATTCTTGGGATAATCTTGTACTTGAAATCTCTTTGAAACTTGGTATTTATCTTTTAAAGAGTGATGAAAGTGTGTTTTGAATTTGACTTTGAAATAGATCATGCTCTCTTTAGGTATAATTTCTTGTTTGAGGATTATATAAACACTCCTAATAGACCGAGTGGTGAAAATGATGGTATAGCTTGCCTTGGAAGCTATAGCCTATATGCTAACCAACTATGGTGTGAAAACATTCCTCCTAAAGATGGAATCTCTTCTTGCAAGATGTGAGTACTGTTAAGGTCAAGGAATATGTGGTCTTGAAAATTACTTCTCCTTCTACTTTGTGTAACTTTATTATTGAGAGTAATCATGGTAATGATTGGTAAACTAGTAGTGACTACACACATGAGGACACCTTAGTAGAATTCAACTTGAGTGATACCTTTCTTTACTCTCTATTAGTTTTGGATGATATGTATGCTATTGTAGAGATTATACTATTTTGTTTGGGGGAGACCACGAGAAAAGGGGAATGTTGTCTAGACCCGTGTCTATGGACACTCTTCCCTTTGACCCCGATGCCAAATATAGAAATGGTAATGTTGGTGTACCCGACTTATTTCTTGGTCTATATGACAAGCAAAGTGTCACTCTTGGTGAAATCCATAACCAAATCCTTCGTACATCTTTCATTGACACTCAAAGGATCCTGGGTTATATTACAAATATATGCAACCTTGGCATGTTGAGATGATTTGTTATGCTAACTCTAACCCTCATTCCATGATGATGTTGTATTTGTTTGTCCTCTTTTTGGTTTTGCAAGGTTTGGATTTGAGGTTGAATCCTTTTTAAGAA
The DNA here is from genome assembly GCF_002878395.1 of Capsicum annuum. NCBI lineage: Eukaryota > Viridiplantae > Streptophyta > Magnoliopsida > Solanales > Solanaceae > Capsicum > Capsicum annuum. The sequence goes on from NC_061112.1 coordinate 104,893,554, forward strand.
GGGGAGGATGATACGGGACAAATGGCCATCTTATATTTTGATGACATCTTTGGAGGCCAACACATAGTGGCTCAAGACTTGGTCACCTCGAGGATATGAAACATGCATCGAGGACCCATTTTGAGCCTATCATTGATCATACCATGCATCAAGGTCGTGAGTGAACGATTGCTTGAAGCATTGAAGACTTAAGGACTCACGGATTTGGACACTTAATGGCTCACAGTTTGAGGTCATCTTCATTGAGGAAATTTTGGTCACTTCACTTTGCCCAAAATGCTCTTCATGGCCTCCCCTATCATTAAGGGTAGTGTAGTCATTTTGTCTCCTTTTGTAATATACTATAAATAGGACATTTTAGGTCTTCTCTTATTAGTTGTTTAATGCTAAAAATATAAGACATTGATAATCCTGTCTCTTGAGAGTTGACCACCTTAGTATAGTTCTTAGTCAGGGCTTGGCTAAGCCACTATAGTTTAGGGCTTGGAAAAGCCAATATTGTTCTTTGCTTGGAAATGGTGGATCTTGAAGTGAGTTAATTCCCTTGGTGGTCACTGTAAGAGTATAGTGTTGTTGTTACATTCATTAGGGGTTTTTGAGCTTAATATACTCTTTAGTTCCTAATCTTTGTAATAATCTATATCTCACTATTTATCTTTACATTTCTTGCAATTGTGTTAGTTTTTGTATCTTGTAATCATTTATTCTTGTTGAATCTGTTCATCTTGTTCTTGTTATATTGTTGCTGTTTTGGTGTTAAAAATACATTGTAAAATTGTGATATTTGTGTTGTTGTTATTAGACGAAATGAGCACTCAAAGGGGTCCTTGGGTTGCTCTCTATCTGATAATCATCATAGAAATATACAACTTCAGGATTAGAAGAGGCCTTTATAATGTCCTCTAGCAGGGGAAGTTTCTCGTTTTCGTCTTCTACCTCTAAGCCGACCACGACCCTTGCCGCTTCCTTGAACTAGGCTCTCAAATCGGTTGTTGGTTCAATAGCTCTATCCACTCTGGGCCTAATCCTCACCATCTGCATACAATAGAGCGAAATACAAGTTTAAAACATTGGGTATGTGTTAGCCCAAAAATTAACTCAATATGTCCATAATTCATGATTACCAACACTAATTAGGCACCATTGAAATAAATATACATGTCAGACATCATTAATATCACATCAACTCCTAACTTAAGTATTTATGCCGTGATAAAGGCAACCAATGCTTAATAATGCCTATAATAACAATTTGATCCCCTGTTCGGGCATTATATCTAGAATAAAGACATAAAATAGGGTCAACAATGTCAAATAAAGCCACACACGGGCAACACATAATATCAAATATCACAAGTCAACAAAATAGAATACAAACCTCAACTCAAGCACACAATAGTCTTAATAATCTTTAAATATAGACCTCATAGTTATTTTCCCCAATCCATATCATGCTTGACCTCTTCATTGACTATCCAGCTCAATCTAAAAGAAGTTAAGTCATAACCTACCTCAAAATAATGAAATCCAAGTCTAAAGTGCCTAAAATGGAGCTTTCCCCTTTCAAACAGCTTCGGTATGAACTACAACAACTAAATATATTAACTACGTATTAAAAGAAAGCTATTAATATCCATATTGCTCATATTTAAGCCGGATTCCAAACGGGTCAAAAAGTGAGTTCGAAAAATAAAATGGATATAACTGAAATTTTATTTTAGAAATACATTCTCCAAGGTTACAGGAGTTTGTAGTAGAAAACCTTTGTGAAAATTGATTTAAAATGAGGTCCAAATCAAAGATAAATCATTTTTAAGCTTTACTAATAAAACCTCAAAATTTTATTTTAAAATCATAACTTAAAAGGCGTTTTCAATGATGTAATAAATGAAAAATAATGGAAATATGATTAGGAGTTTACCCAAACAACAATAGTGAGAAAAACCTAAGAAATTGCCTCTTTCGAAGCTTAGAGATCCAAAAATGATGAAAATTACAAAAATGGAGCACGAATGTGGTCAACCCCGTGCAAAATTAATCCAATTATGCCATTATATCTTCATCAACTGGTCTAGGCAACTTTTTAGGATAGAAAAATCTCTACAAGCGGTATCTTGAGAGAATTGTTTCAAAGAATATATGGCTTCAACAACAATAACAACAAAGTTATCTAGCCAAGTACCATGCTGCTTTTTGGTTCTAGAAAGATGCAATTTGCTTCTTCTGGAGTTAATAAAAAAACAACTTTGTGTCATTATCCCAATCTATGAAATATTTACAACCTACCTTTTGCCTCCAGAAGGATTCCTTCTTCTTGATATGTTTAATGAGTTGAGCATTGATGTGATTATAGTTCATACAGATAGAGTCAGAATTATCCGTCAAGCAGTTTTGATCCAAATCAGAAAGACTTCGGTAAACATTCTTAAGCTTGAGGTGACATTTCCACATACGCCCCCCCCCCCCCCCCCCGCCCCGCCAAGCATGAATGAGCCAGGCATCTTCAACCACTTGCATAATTGTTCTGTCCAGAAGTCAAGGAATATAAAATATTTCTTTGTCTTTCTTAAGGGATTCGCTGTGGAGATTAGCATAGGAGCATAGTCGGAACCAATACTAACCAAACGCTAAACAGAAGTATCTGAGAAGTTCTGAATCCTCTCAGAGTTGGCAAGAACCCTATCCAATCTAGTCCAAATTCTTCTCCTAGGAGACCAACCATTTCACCAAGTAAAATGAGAACTGGTGAAGACCATTTCCAACAGATCACTATCTATAATACAATCTATGAATGGCATATTCTTAGAAATGTTGTGTACTTTATCACCTTTTTTTTCGAATTAAAATCTCCTATAACCATCCGTGGAGAAGTGTTTGAAGTAGAGAAATTCTTGACACTGTCCCAAAGATCCTGTCGTGGATGTATTTTACACTTGGCATGTACAAAAGTAGATATATAAAGAGTCATCATATTATTAAAGGTACATGTGACAATTTGATCAGAGTCACTATAACATTGCACCCCAAAGAAGTGTAACCAAATTATCAAATTTTGAAGTTGAGATTAGCATATGCATACTCAAAACCCAACCTTCTTCTAAGATGATCCAACTTAGATCTCCTTGAAAAATGTTCCATAAGATCAATTAAAATGAGATTGTGAGTTTTTTTGAGTTGAACAATTTTGTCAAGGGAACCTTGAGATTTAGTGCCTCTAATATTCTTGATAATTCATCATTGTTCCGTGAGTATTTCACAAAAGGAATTCCGTTGCCCTTTCTTCCTCTTTTATCACCCCCGTTAGAGAATCCTCCTCTTCCGAAATCAAAAGATCTACAAAAAAAGATTATGCTTTTCTGATATATCACCAAAAGATTGATCAATTTCAGTTGGGGTTAATCAAATTCTTAAAGTTAGGCATATAGTGATCAATTTGGAAATTTAACATTTGTAGTTCTTTTTCTAATTCAGCAATCCTACTATTTTTAGTTTCTTCTATTTTTCGTATTTCTTCTGTAGTTTGTTGTTTTATTTTTTCTATTTCCTTTTTCCTATCTATTTCTTCATTTTCTCTTTCTATTCTTACCATAGCTGTCAATTTATCTTCTAATTTTAAGTCTAATTCTTTTCCTTTTAAAAATACCATTAGTAGGGGGTGCGGATCTATGCGGATAACTAACTTATGAAATAGATCTATTATATGTATAATGAATCTATTTTTCTTTGTGCGTGGATATTTCTTAAATTTTGTTTCAATATCTTTTAATGATTTATTCTTTTCGTAAGATGTATTCATTAATTTGTGTAGTTTATTATCTTATCCTGTAGTAATTGCAGAGTTACAGATTTTTGTATAATAATTTATCCTAATTGTACTGTAATGTATATCTAATTCTAGATTTTCAATGTTATTTATTATCTTATGGTGTTCTTCTCGTAGCGTGTTTTTTAAATTATATAAACTATCACATGTACTTTTTTCTAAATTTTCTAAGATTTCTTCTATCCATATTAATTTTTCTTTTAGATTTTCCATTATTTTTCTAATTCGGTTTCTATAATTAATTTCTTTATTTAGATTATCTTGATTTTCTCTAGTTTTTCTAATATATTCTAACATCTCTTAATCTGAATAATATCCTTCTGTGTAATTATCTAGGTATAACTGTGATATCCAATTTATGATTTCAATTTCATAGTCTAATACTTTTTCTAATATTATTTTCTTAATATCTATAATTTTTATATCTCTAAGTATATATAAGATTAAGAATTTAAGATTATCTATCATTTAAAATTGACTAAATATTTTATTATAATATTTTGTGGTTGTTTGTTTTAGTCTTAGTAGTTTCTTGCATATTTTCATTAAGAAATTCTATATATTTTATATCTTTAGTTTCCATGTATTTGTCTAAATTTTCTTTCATTTGTTTTTCTATTAACTGTATGTTTCTCATATCTTTTTCCAAAAATTCTAGATATATGTAATTTATCATGGTAAGTATTTGTAAGAGTAGTTAGGTAGGTATGGTATGTAATTTATTCTAGTCATATAATATCTACCAAATGCTTTTTCTAATATGATTTTTCTTATATCTACTACTTTTATATCCTTAAGTACATACAAAATAAGTATTTTAAATTTGTCTACCATTACATCAGATAAATAATTATTCATTTTCATAAAATTGCTATTTTCAAAATATTCCCTTCAATCATGTACATAACAAAATATGGTCATCTTAGATTACTATATACTAGATTATTCTTAAATAACATGTTCTTCGATCACTATTAGTATGGTAATCTGGATATTTTTCCCTTAAACAGCTCATCCATCCTCCTCCAGCCTGGTTTTTAGAGCTAGATTTACATCATATTCTTGATAGATTTGTTTAGTATAAAAATTAAGTAAAAGCAATACTCCTATCAAATTAACTTAATTGTTTAATCTTCAAGAGTAATATTAGAATTTTCTTTTATTTTTATCCTTTACTTTGATCCTATGTGATGAGTTCAAAAACTTAATTGCTCCTATTTACTTATTGTTTTAAATTATTTTCTTGAAAGTAGTTATCATAATTAATATTTTGGATTTCCGAGAGTAGTTATGTAAAAGGCAAAAGTGGAGAGTAACGTCTAATTTATATTTTAATTATTTTTAAATCGGTGTGCATTACCTCAGCAACTAGCTTATTATGAAATAGAGAAGTACTTAGGAAAAAATGTCAGGTAGTTTCCATTTTTATGATCTTGAAGTTTTCTTCTTGCAAATATATATGTATATATATATATATATATATATATAATCTATAATATATTAAAAGTGCGAAGGCTCTTAGAAAAGTGAATTGAACTTTTTGCCCTTCATTAAAAGTCTTCGCAATAGACAAAATAGTCTTTTTGCGCTTTTCCTCTAATTATAGTCAATCATTATTATCTTATTAAAATTGACTAAAATTTTAATTCTTAAATTCTTTCCTTATTTAAAGTAAAAAAATTATAGCAAAATACTTTATTGGTTCCAATCATATTAACGTAATAATGGAAACGAATTCTATTAGAATTAGAATACTACATATATAGAATATGATGTCAATCATGTTAACGTAATCATGGAAACAAATTCTACTAGAACTAGAAAAAAAAAATTGAAAAGTTGACTTTGATTATTGACATTGAACGCTCACTTTAGGTTTTGAGCACCTCCAAAAAATTTCATGCAAATATGGAGATTGAAAGTATTGAAGTTGCAGATCAAGGTAAAAGGTTAAATTTATTTTAATTAATTAATCATATTTTTTATAATATCGTAATTTATATGTGCAATTTAATTCTAATATTATTGCATGTCTATAGTATAATAATTTTCAAAAATTTTTGATTATCATTTTGCAAAGTACATTAGATAGGAGTGTGTGGAGATAACGAATTATGGTAGAAAGGTTAATTTTTTATTTTTTATTTTATGAATCATATTTTTCTTATTGTTGCATGTCGATCTTTGTTTTTAATCTCTACATGTTCCATAGTTTTGACAAGATAGCTTACTTTTGCTGGTTATTGATTTGCTTTTTCATGGAAACAAATTCTACTAGAACTAGAAAAAACAATTGAAAAGTTGACTTTGATTATTGACATTGAACGCTCACTTTAGGTTTTGAGCACCTCCAAAAAATTTCATGCAAATATGGAGATAGAAAGTATTGAAGTTGCGGATCAAGGTAGAAGGTTAAATTTATTTTGATTAACTAATCATGTTTTTTGTAATATCGTAGTTTATATGTGCAATTTAATTCTAATATTGTTGCATGTCTATAGTATAATAATTTTCAGAAATTTTTGATTTTTTTTTTTTCCGCAAAGTACATTAGATAGGAGTGTATGGAGATAACGAATTATGGTAGAAAGGCTAAATTTTTTTTTTATTCATGAATCATATTTTCCTTATTGTTGCATGTCGATCTTTGTTTTTAATCTCTACATGTTCTGTAGTTTTGACAAGGTAACTTAGCTTACTTTTGTTGGTTATTGATTTGTTTTTTTTATGTGTGTTTTGATAATAATCATGGCAGAAGCTATAGACATATACAACAACAATAGCAACAATGACTCATATAACCTAATATGAAATAACCTAATATGAAACCTAATATGGCAAAGTTTTTTCTCAAGGACTGTGGTCTTCGTGATTTTACCTCCTTGATAAAGGGTACATCTTTGCTTGTACTTTTGCTACAGGTACAATTTTTAGATTGTGAACGAGTTGTCCTACCAATTGTGATAGAAGGCTTGGTGTTCTTCTTCTTCATCAGTCTTTCTTCGCCTCCTTAGGTTTGTCAAAATCTGATGATTTTTTTTAGATATATTTTAATTATTGTTTTTAATTATTGTTTGAAGTTGATGACATAGTGTCGAAGAAGTAAAGTTGAAGCGGATAGCAACGAATCAAGATAAAAATAAAGGAGGCCGTGATGATGAAGATTTGTATAAGCTGAAAACAAATTTTGCGAATAGTATCACTGCATGATGAAGATATGATTTTGGTAATATTTAACTTTTATAAAAATCTTTAATTTGTTAAAACGGAATCAGTAAACGTTAAAATCAATGCAAAGAGGGCCGGAAACGTTCTGGGACCATAACAGGCTCAATAATTCCTTGGCTGGTACTCTATTCCATGCTTAAATGCTTTTTTTGGGACCATAACAGGTTCAATAATTCCTTCCAAATCCTTACTTAAGGAGGCCACAACTTTCCTAATCTTCTCCATCTCTTCTGTTCTTTTGAGTCCTTCTGAATTTACCTTAGTGATGGCCTTGCTAGACGCCCATTCACCCTCTATTTCTATCATGTTAACTGTAGGTCCCCCATGGTTAGAAAATGGATTACTGGTAACATTTGGTGTCGGGGACTGAAGTGTGATGACCTTCTAATCAATCAAATCTTGGATCTTATGTTTCAAGTTAATACAATCCTCGGTACTGTGCCCCGCTGCTCCTGAATGGTAGGCACAATTTTGATCGAGATGATAAAACCGGGAGTTGGGATTGATAAGCTTTGGCTGGATCAGTTGCAAATAACAAGCTTTCATCAATCTTCCGAAGAGCTAGGTACGACTTTCAGCTAGCAGTGTGAAGTTTCAGGGAGGTTTCTTTTTGAAGTTCGGACTTGGAGGGTTATAATGGTTCTGATTTATAGGAGGAGGTACTTGTTGATAATTTGGAGACGTTTAGACGTTTATGTGGTTATTTGGAAAAGTAGCTTGAGTATGAGGCTGATAATTTGGCTGTGGAACTTGGCACTGGATAAAATATTTGGAATCGGGGCTTGACATTGGGGTTGAGCATAGAATATAGGCTAAAAACTTGATGATGACGAAGAGGAAAGAATATTCCTAGGCTTGAATTTCCTCTTTAACTTATCAACAGAATTAGTAGAGACTGCAGTCGCATCCTTTCTTTTCTTCTTTAGGAATGCAGAAGATTCAGATGATGTTGGGGTTTTGGCAATTTTTCCTGCTCGGATGCCTTCCTCTAACGATTCCCTAATGTTTACTAAATCTGCGAAAGTTGCTCGGACCGCGGATACCATCTTGGTATAAAATTCCCCTTCCTGTGCGCGAGAGAAAATCGATACCATTTCTTCCTCAGACATGGGAGGTTGTACTTTAGCAGCCTCTTTTCTCCAACGAAAGGCGTAGTCTCGAAAACACTCATTATTCTTTTGTTTGATCCGATCTAGTGAGTATCGGTCAGGAACTATCTCAATGTTAAATCCGAACCTGTCAAGGAAACCTTTGGCCAATGCTTTCCAACCAGTCCATCTCTTCAGTTCATGAGACACGAACCATTCTAAGGCTTCGCTACTTAAACTTCGGCTGAACAAATGCATCAATAATACTTCATTTTTCCCTACCCCCACCATTTGATCACAATACCTTCTCAGATGGGCCATTGGATTTCTGGTGCCATCGAACACTTTAAATTTAGGGACCTTATACCCTTCTGGTAGATCTATTCCAGGGTGAACACATAAATCATCATACCCTAAACCGTCGTGGTCCCTCAATCCATGAGATTCTTTGATCCTCATGATCTCTTCATTCATAGCTATCAACTTCAGTTCATGCTCGGTCCTCCACTCTTTCTCCTTCTCCTCGTAATTGTCTATCTCGAGATTAGGAAAGGGATTATAGATATCAGGGGATATGATGGCATGAGGAGGATTAGGAAGGGAGGTTTGATTTTGTGGAAGAAAGGAAATTGGTTGGTAGGTGGGGAGGACGTTTTGGAAATTGGAAAGGTTCTGTTGAATTTGCGAGTAGTTTAGTGGATTCTGAGAAGGATTTTGCGGATTTGGAAATGAATTTGGTGGATTTAGGGATAGATTCGATGGAAGATTCGGGGATGAATTTTGTGGATTTGGGAGTGAATCTTGTGGATTTGGGCACGAATTTTGTTGATTTGCAAATGGGTTCTGGGGATTTGGGAATGGATTCGGAGTTGGATTTTGTGGGGTTAGAGATGAATTTTGTGGATGGTTGGGATTTGGGTTATTTTCATGATTGGTATTTTGGACAAGTGGAGGGACAGAGACGGACGATATGTTATTTGGCTGATCCCCGAGAATAGGCGTACTGAGGAAAAGGGATTTAGAGTGGAGTCCCGTGTTCTCCTGGAGTGGGAGCATTAACAGTGATGGCTAGGTGAGCCAAATCTCGAGTATGATTTATTTCCTCCTGAAGCATTTCTAATTTTCTTGCGAGTTCCATAATCATCTTACTCTGTTCCACTATTACATTGTCCCTGATGGCCAATGCGTTTTCTTCATCATTTCCAGTCATTATTGAATGATGGTCAGAGGATGGGATTTTATCCGCTTTAGACCGGGTAAAGTATGAATGTTCTGCCAACTTATATCAACACAGAGAAGTTTTTATTATCTGCAAAGTAAAACAACTCAAAGGCAGATATGTTAGTTTTCGTATGTGATAAGCAATGCAAAATATTTGACAAGAAATAACCACGTAGAGTTTTTTGAGTCATAGCCAATTCATCCATAGGAGCATAGCGGATAAACTTGCCTTTGATCAAAACAAACACACATAAGCACACAAGACAATTACACAAAACATTATAATAATGTGTATCCTAAATGGGGTGACCCTTTTTAAACCAAGGGTTCAGGCCTAATGATTTTTGAAGAAAGTATATGCTTCCCTAAAGTCAATCTCTTATCCTTTAACTTATATAGACACGAAAAAGGCGTGCATAAATGCCTACAAACGATAACAAAATAGGGGTACAATCTTTAGGGAAAAAAAGAAATAACATGAAAGAAGAAAAGCTCCCACGCAGGGGATAGAAAATACTAACTCCTGAGTGCTTCTTCTATCAGTCTTCGCCTTCTTATATTGGTGACGTCTATAAACTATGCCTTAGATGCAACCTCCCAAATCGATCAATATCAATTCTTTCGTCAATCGGTGTACGATTGAGGCATCCTTATACAAAAGTGAGTAAAGCAAGTTTTCTCCCGACCCCCAAAGGATAATGGATTAAGTTAGATAGACATACATTTTCTTCAACACATAAATATGGTTCATCTATAATTGACACAAGGTCAATAGACGCAGGGCGGGTTTTCTAATTGGCCCAATACCCCGCTCGGGTATTGGATCGTCCTAGGCTCATACCTAAAATAGAATTTTGACTTCGCTCTATCCTCAGTGTCTAGAATGGGTTTGAACACTGGTTCTCAAGCGGACAACTCAAGTTTGAAAATACAAACAGCCATCAGCCGACTCACGTACTAATAAACTGTTTGCATTTCCAACACATTTTTGGAATTGATCAATAAGGGTCGGGATACCCACGAAACCCCAAAATAGTTTAAATAATGTAGGAATATGCCATGAGATACGATAATTAAACTTTACAAAATCAAAACATATAAACACACAATTAATCAAAAGACGGAATCAAAATTCAGTTAGAATCTAATTCAAGTCTCCCCAGTAGAGTCGCCATTTCTGTTTTACGAAAATTTTAACTTATTGAGAGTCGCCACTTAATTTCGAAAAGGAATTAAGAAACCTTTATAATGTACTTAGACGATTAAAAACAGTAAAATCATCTAAGTTAGAGATTCTAGATAAGCGGTTCCTATTAACGTTTTAGGAAGGTGTTAGACTCCTAAAATGTCCGCTAACTTGCGGTTATCCGGACTGTTTGAAAATCGTCTTTTGATTAACTTCTAAAAGATTAATTTGTTGAAAAGTGATTGATTTTTAGAAAAAAAAAATGTGTAAAAAAACAGTTTTAGACGACCTAATAGAGATTTTAACTAAATCTACACAAATAAAATAAGCAAGTAAACACATAAACGGAGAAAGGGAGGAGAAAGTAAACGATTTAGCCCATTGGGCCCAAACCAACAGAACCTTTCTTAGTCTAATTGAGCTTTTGACCCATTTCACCTGTCCTAATTCTATGTTTTGAGCCTTTGGCTCGAGTCTTTCTCCACCAGTATTAAATTTACAACTTTGGTTTCAAGGTCAAAATGAATAAATAAAAATAAATAAATAAAAAAGACAATAAGTAAATAAACAAAACAACAAATGAGATTTTTAGATTCTTGTAGCCGCTTCAAATGTGGGATTACAACCCCTTCTTTCTTCTTTCGACTCCCTATTTTTTTTATTGTGTCACGAGATTTAAGTTTTAGCCTTTCTTTCAGAGCTTGACTCGAAAGGATAGGTCTCATTGTCCCATGATGGATATGCAAAAGGGAAGAGTCCGCGTAGGACTCGAATGATTTCCATGCAAAGGAGGAAAAATAAAGCACATTAGTACATAATCAAACCAAGAAAGAAAGAAGAGAATAATTGTAAAGGAAATTAACATGTGATCAACCATGGAGGAAAACTACAGGTAATTAGGACACGATCAACAAAGAAAGAAAGAAAAATTGACACGTGATTAACTAAAAGAAATAACATAATACGATCCTAATCAGTAATCAAGAGCCAATGGGGAACAATAAGATATGTTTAGATCAGTTCAGCAGAGAGACACCATATGCAATTTAAAGATGGACTTCACATTTTAGCTATTAAAATATTTCTCAAAAATGAAACAGAAGAAAACATTCTTAAGAAATGCAGAGGCAAAATAACATTTTCATAACCAACTTAGACTAATCATTTAAACATACCAACAATATACCGAACTCAAATTCGATGAAACCAATTAAAGAAAAAGAGAATAAATATTTGGGTGAAAGCAATTTGGTCCCCCAAAAAAAAAACCGTGTTTGGAAATACATTCACTCACTGGGTAAGTCAAAATGAAATAATTCGAGAGGCTTTATATATTTGCCGCGTTTGAGCATATTTGATAATACGAAGCAAAAGAGAAGAAAGTAAAACACTCGTTTTGAATCATTTAAGGTCCTCTCCATCCCCTCTTTTGGTGAATCATCAAGATTCGGGCGTCAAAATGTCACAGGGGAGCCTTAAATTAGAGTAATGAGCCGAAAACTTAACTAAATAATACTCATGCTAACACAACAAGTTGAATCTGCTACGTTGAAATAGTAAGCTTACACTTATAATATTCACGATCAAATGAAGAACTAAGAGGGAGTTCTACTCATGATGTTACCAGTTCAGCCACATCAAACTAACGACGACAAAACCAGACGATATCAAATATTAACCACGAACAAAACATCCTTAACCCTAAACTATTAAACAAAATTTCAAGTGCAGAACTTTAACCATGAAATTAAGTATAGCGAGACATCAATAGCCTGAGACAAATCAAAACATCCTACTTGACCACGAAAATAACTATAATGACCCGTCATTAGCCCGAACTATTTAACAGACTTAGAGAAAGGAACTTTGTTCCGAAGTTAACTTATATTCAAATATCATGAATCCGAAACTGTCAAAACAAAATTAAAAGCACGAAACATTACTACGAAACCAGCTTATTCAAGACATCATTAACCCGGAATTGGTAAACAAATTCAAAGCATGAATCTTTGTCACGAAAACTGACTATCCATCTCAAACAGTAAGCGTTATGCCATGAATTCATCAACAACATCAAGACTAGGCAACAAGTTTCAAAACTGAGCCGGAATCAGCAGAAATTGCACATAGGCAGCCATGACAAAGGTAATCTTAACGTAACAGTGCAACCAAATACTTCTTTACTAAAAATAAACCATGGCCTTTGAGGCCTCTACCACAAGCAATTTCCAGAACAATCAAAATTTCGACAGAGACTATAGTAGCTACTCCTAGTAAGACAAACTACGACTGTGATTGCAACAGGTATGAAGAAAAGAGATGAAGAAGAAAGCGATCAAACTAAAAGGAAAGTAGAGTGTATTTACCTCCTTAAGGGCAGCAAACGGGACTACGAGCTATCGTTAGGATTTCGATCGCCACCCAAAGAGCTTCAACGATTCAGGCGCAAATATTTTTCAAGAACGCGTATATTTTTGTTATCTAGAAAATATTTTTTCTTGAGAGCCCTCTCTTTTTCTCTCACGATTTTCTCTTCCTCGATTTTTCCGAACCCAAATTTTCCCTTGAATTTTTCTAACACCCAAAGTTTCGACTCTCAAAATCTTTTATTTTTGAATCAAAATCGACCAAAACTCAATTTTCGAATCCAAAAAAAAAAAAATCCTCCTCAGAATTTCCAACCCACGATTTTTGAATCCTAGTTCTCGAAAAAAACCCCCCCCCCCCCCCCAAGCCAGAGCCTAAAAAATCCAACCCCTAAAGCTGTGACCTAATCCGTTCTTATATAGAAGACAGAAATTAGGGGTATCTTAGGGATTTTTTCAGAGGGAATTCGAAATTCAAAACCCCTAGGATCCCTGGATCGTAACCAATTTGGATTTTCTTCCACAAATCCGAAACTAGTGTACCAATCAAATGTGGGGAAGATAAAAATATACCCAAGAACCAATGAAAATTTACCAAATATGTACGAATCCATACGAGTTATCCCAAAATTTGCGAAATTGTTGGAGACGACACCTAGGATGTTTTTCTAGAAGCTTCGAGGTTCTTCCTTGCTGTACTATCGCGTGAGGTGCGTAAAGGAGGCTACAAATGGGTTGGGTACGGATTGTTGGTTGTGAGAATTGGGTTACGTCTTTGCTGATATTGGTTGAGCGCTAGGTCGATTTTGGGGGAGCTGGGTTCGACTGTTCGCGATTTGGAATCCAGAAGCGTGTTTGCTGTTGTTTGCTAGGTTAAGGAGGAAAAGAAAATGGGCCGGGTCGCCTAGAATGGGCCACTGTTTGTGGTGTGTTATTGGGCTGATAGGGATTGGGTTTTAAATGGCTGAAATTGTTGGTTTGGGGTTATTTAATTGGATTTGGCAAATTGTTTAAGTTTGGGCCAATTTGAAAATCAATTGGACAATTGCATCGCAATTGTGGCCAATTCGATTTCAAATATCGCCAAATCTGATAGATTGGCCGAGTTGAATTAATATTCGAAATGAATTAATACTTCGTTTAATCTTGAGTTTCTCAATTTTAATAAAATCAAACAAATATATATCCAAATAAATTATTTTGATAATAAATTATATTAAAATTAAAATTTTAATCATTTGAATTTATTTTCAATATAAGCATTGATTAAAATCCGATATTTTGTAAAGTAAATATTTAAGCAACAAAATTATATAAAAAAATTCGTATAATTGAATATGATAATATATAATCGTTACTTAGAATGACAAGTTTACCCAAATAAATACTTTGAAAATCATTTTATTCTGATAAAATAAATGTTGTAATTTTATTCAAAAGTAGAAGAAACTCTAAAATAAACTTAGTCGTGTAGGGCAAAAATTAGGTGTCAACAAATACAGTTAGTGTGAGGAAGAGAAAATTGGTATGATGGAAGAGACTGATTTCATGATAAACCTTTTATTTGTAATACCCCGTATTTCTCTAGCTCAGTTTAGCTTTTAGTATTTGATTATTCCTATCTAAAAATTTTATAATACTTAGAATTTTTTAGTTTAGATCTTACCATTGTGTAGGAAATTCAGTTAGCTTTCCAACGATGTAAAATTTGCCCATATCTGATACTCGAATAAAAAATTATCACAGTTTTTGTAAAATAATGTGTCAACTGGCACATCACCGCACCACGCTAAGGGTCCAAATGACAATTGACATTTTCCAGTGAAGCTCCGCGATATTGGTACATCGCACCAATGTTCCAGTTCATAATTCTCATTTTCCAGTAAGAGACTATGATCCCTCCGCATTGCGCCACTAGCCATTTTCCGAATTGTCATTTTCCAGTGTGGCAACGCGATACCACCTTGTCGCACCACAAGCCCATTTCACGCTCATCCGTTTTGAACAGTTTCAGCCAGGTTTCTAAGGGCCACCGTATCGCGGTGAAGCCTAAAATAAGGATTTTGAGTGATGAATTTTAATAAATTTCTAGGGGTAAATTGGTATTTATTTCCATGGCCCTAATCCATCCTAAACATGAAATTAAGCCCTAAAAGAGAACTAATTGCTCATTATTTCATTATTTACTCAAGAATTAAATCATTCTCTCTCAAAAATAAAAAACTCTAGCTTCAAGAATCAAGAACAATTCTCAATAATCTCTCCAAGAATCGTCAAGAATTAATCTTATCAGGTATGTTAGGTGTTCATTCATGGGTTCCTTTCGCCCATGGAATTCAAGAATCCTATTTTAAAATACAATTTTTCAGATTTATGATATCCATGCTTGAAATTGATTGTATCCATGTTCATGATATTATTTGGGTTTTAATCCCATGATTAATTACAAGTTTCATGAAAACTAGATAGTTTATGGGTCGATTTATGTGATCTTCATGTTGAACTCTTGAACTAACTACAAGTTGAATGTAGTATCCATGATATTATTATATGTTTATTGCTATATGAAATAATCATGCTCCCTAAGTATTTAATAAAATGTTCATGTGAATTGGATAGTGCTATCATGACATGTTATTGTGTGTTCCCATTCAAGTACAAGCTCATGTACATCAAGTGTTTGACAAACTATCTAAGTGAGTGCATTGTTAATAAAAAAAGTATTGGTGTGCTTATATGATCATGTTATGTTTTACCTTCAATGCTATCGAGTCCTGGGAGTATTTAATACCTAAAAATCTAGATGTTGACCTAGAGATACAGTAATTACAGAATAGTCTCATTAATATCATAATTAGTAGTACTCAGTCAGTACATAACTCAGTTAAACTCAGTGAACTCAGTCCAGTTTAGTCGGTTAACATGATCAGTAACAATTTAGTCCAGCCTAGTACAGTTTAGTTATCAGTTCAGTGTCTATTCAGTTAGGAGTAGGATTCAGCACCGATGAACCAAAGGATAGGGCTCACCTGCCAGTAGTAGAGGGTGTGACCCTAAGAATAAGTCCTTGCATTTCAGAACTACGTAGCCAGTGTAGGCTAAGATATTCACCTGCCAGTTGAGGGTTGATAAGGTATTTTACCTGTCAGTTGAGGGTACCACCATTCTCATTTAGGGCACCTGCCAGATGAGGGTGACTTTTCAGCTAGTGTTTATCGGTGGCATAGTACTGATACCCTTCTAGCTGGGGTTATAGGTTGAACCCCAATCAGTTCAGAAAAGGGTATGTCAGTAGATGATTACTTCCCACAGTTTCAGTTTCAGTCTCAATATAGAGCTCAAATCGACTTTATAGAATTAGGACTGTCAGAAATAGTCAGTCAGTTATCAGTAATTCAGTTATCAGTAAACTCAGATATCAGTTATCAGAACACAGTACTTAGTTTCAATACAGATCTCAGATGCGGTATATATATATGTGTAGTATTGCATACTCAGTATTAATCAGTAGTTCAGTTATCCATGTACTCAAATTTAGTTAATCCATATCTTTCACTCAGTTACTGTTCATGCATATGAACTCTTGCATTCAGCCTGACCTCATCTAGCCTACCAGTATATTCCACGTACTGACGCATAATTTCTCTTTGCTTTATGATATCTCATATCATAGGTTTGGACGCTCAGGTTCCTAGCTGCGCTTAGACAAATTTAGATAGTAGCCACAGATTCAGTAGTGAGTTCTCATCTATGGAGGATATGCTTTTATTTTAGTATTTTAGTAGCTTCAGTATTTCTGTAGTTGGAGTTAGATGGGGGCTTATCCCATCAACTCCATATTCAGAAATTTTAGTTAAAGGCTTTTCAGACTAGACTACTTCAGACAGTATTTAGTTTTCAGATGTTATTTCAATACTATGTTTATAAGTATTCAGATTATGAACCTTATGAAATTTCAGCCTATTTTTTTTTTACATTATTTCAGTATTATTATTTAGTGCTCACAGCAGGTACCAGTCATGGGTTATCTTGTGGTCCTTTAGGGTTGTAAGCACCGTGTGGCATTTGAGATATAGACTCGGGGCATTATAAACTTGGTATCAGAGCCTAAGGTTCAACGAATTCCTCAAGAGTCTAAAATTTGCATCAAGTATAATATTGTTCATGGGTGTTTATCACACCACACTAATGGACAAAAAGCTACGAGACGTTTAGGAAAAGTTTCCCTACTTTTAGTATTCATGTCATGCGAATGAGAATGATCTCAAGTTAAACTCTCAATCTAATTCTTTTCTTCCTTCCATTTATAGAACATTCCTCTCAAAAAATCTAACGAAAGATGGAATTAAAATCAACCACCACCTTAGCCCGTTCAGGAAGACCCCTTGAATGAGCATGTTTTCCATGCAGAATTCAGAGCTGCGTTCACTACTCTAGCCCATTCTGTAGCAGCTCAGAGTGAATGAACAGCTGCTGTTCAGGCCAACCCTATGGCCAATACTACTGCAGCCAGGATTTGAGACTTCACCCAAATGGATCCTCCCCTATTTTTAGGATTTAAGTCTGAAAAGGATCCACAGGAGTTTCTCGATCAAGTACAAAAAGTCACAGATATTATGGGAGTAACTTCCAGTGAGAGTGCTGAGTTAGCTGTCTATCACCTACAAGAGACTATACATGGTTTAAGCAGTGGAAGATAGACAAGGGCACAGATGCAGAGCCCATGGAGTAGGAAGAATTTGCTATTGCTTTCCTAGATAGATTCTTTCCCCTAGAGCTGAGAGAAGCCAAGGTGTTAGAGTTCATCAATATCAAGTAAGGCAACGTTAATATGAAAGATTATTCCCTCAAGTTTACTCAGCTAACCAGGTATGCTCCCCATGTAGTAGCAGACAATAGGTCCAGAATGAGTAAGTTCGTGTCTAGCATGTAAGGAAGTGTGGTTAAAGAGTGCAGAACTGCGATGTTGATTAAGGTGATGGATGTATCAGGATTATAATCCATGCTTAGCAGATAGAATAAGATAAGAATAAGGAGTAGGAGAAGGAGAGTAAGAGAACTAGAACAAGTAGTTTTAATTTCACTCAGTCTAGGCCAGAAGATAGTAACCATTCCCAGTTTCATTTAAAATACTCAGTTCCAACTCCGTCCTTAGCCAGTGCTCCAGTACCTAAGTTTAGAAATGGTAACAAAGATAGGTCACCAGACTCTAAATCTCAAGGTAGTGTCAGCAATGCTAGAACAAATCCTCTTTGTTAGAAATATGGCAGAAACCACCAGGATATCTGCTGAGTTGGTAGTGATATTTGTTTTGGGTGTGGCAAGCCAGGCGACAGAATTAGAGATTGTCCTTAGTTAGGTATTCATGGTCAATATAATTATCCCCAGCTCAGTCTGGTCGCCTGAATCAACAGAGTGCTACCTTCAGTGCCACCAATGGGCAATGCCCAAATAGGCCTTATGCACTTCAGTCCAGACAAGATCAAGAAAGTTCTTCTGATGTGGTCACTGGTATATTATAGATTTTTCATTTAAATATTTATTCCTTATTAGATCCAGGAGTTCTCTATCTTTTATAACTCCTTACATAGCAATCTATTTTAAGGTCAAACCAGAAAACTTAATAGAACCTTTCTTAGTCTCTACCCTAGTGGGTCAGTCTACCGTAGCCCAGCAAGTATATAGGAATTGTTCGGTTATGATATCTCAGAAAGTTACTTCAACAGACTTAGTAGAGTTAGATATGATGGATTTCGACATCATTCTCGACATGGATTGGATTTATTCATGCTATATCTCAGTTGACTGTAGAAACAGAATTTTTTATTTTCAATTTCCAAAGAACCAGTCTTTGAATGGAGGGGTAGTACTACCTTAGAGCGAGAAAAATGATATCCAAGGGATGTATCTATCATCTTGCTTGAGTCAAAGACTCTATTTCAGAGACTCCTAGCCTTGAGTCAGTTCCAGTAGTAAATAAATTCTTAGATGTGTTCCTTAAAGATCTTCCTGAAGTTTCTCCCATAAGGGAAATTGACTTCAGAATAGACCTTCTTCCAGATACTTAACCCATATCTATTCTACCATACAAAATGGCACCAGCTTAACTCAGAGAGTTAAAAAAACAATTAAAGAACCTTTTAGATAAGGGATTTATCAGACCCAATGTTTCCCTGTGGGGTGCACCTGTCTTATTCGTGCATAAAAAAGATGGTTTACTCAAAATATGTAAAGACTACATTCATTTGAACAAAGTCACTGTCAAGAACAAATACCCAGTTCCTATAATCGATGAATTGTTCGACCAACTTCATGAAGCCAGTTACTTTCATAATATAGACCTCAGATCAAGATATTATCAGCTCAGAGTCAAAGAATGTGACCTTTTAAAAATAGATTTTCAGACCTGGTATGGTCACTTCGAGTTTCTAGCCATGTCTTTTTGCCTCACTAATGCCCCAGCAGCTTTTATGGACTTAATGAATCATATGTTCCAGCTATTAAACATATTTATTATAGTCTTCATCAATGACATTAGTGTCTACTCTCGTAGCGAGAATGATCATACAAATCACCTCAGAATCATACTTTAGACTCCCAAAACTCATCAGTTGTTCGCCAAATTCAGTAAGTGCGAATTTTGTCTAAGGTCAGTAGCATTTCTTGGTCATATTATTTCTGGTGATGGCATTAGAGTTGATCCATAAAAGACCTAGGTGCTAATAAACTGGCCTAGACCACCCAGCTATTACCATCGGTTTGTTGAAGGTTTTTCGTCTATTGCATCCCCTATGTCCAGATTGACTCAGAAGAATGTTAAGTTTCAGTGGTCAGATTCTTGCGAGAAGCGTTTTCAGGAGTTGAAGACTCGACGCACTACAACCCTAGTTTTGACTCTACCAGATGGTTCAGATGAGTTTGTTATGTACTATGATGCATCCAGAGTAGGTGTGGGTTGTTTTCTCATGCAAAGAGGTATGTGGTGCATATTGATGTGTTCACGAATCATAAAATCTTGTAGTATGTGTTCTCTAAAAAATATTAGAATTTACATAATAGAAGGTGGTTAGAGTTATTGAAAGATTATGATATGAGTATTCTGTATCATTTGGGAAAGGCCAATGTAGTGACAGATGCTCTCAGTAGGGTGTTAATGGGTAGTGTTTCTCATGTTCAGAATGATAAGAATAAGTTAGTTTAAGAATTTCATCAGCTTGCCCGACTAGGTGTCCGCTTAGTCGATTTAGTAGAGGGTAGTATGTGGGTGCAAAATAGTTTAGAATAATCTCTGGTTTCTAAAGTAAAGGAAAAGCAGGATAGAGATCCCAGTCTAGTTAAGTTGAAAGAGTTTGCCAGGGATCAAAAAGTAGAGGTTTTCTCCTAAGGGGGAGATGGTGTGTTATATTGCTAGGGTTAGTTATATGTGCCAGGGGTAGATTACTTGAGGCAACGAATTCTTGCAGAAGTGCATGGAGCGTGTTACTTTATTCATCCAAGGACCACTAAGATGTACCGAGATTTGTGGGAGATCTATTGGTTGAGTGGGATGGAGAAGGATATTGCAGAGCTTATAGCTAAGTACTCTACGTGTTAGCAGGTTAAGATTGAGCACTAGAAGCCTAGTGGGTCCATGCAGGAGTTCAGTATTCCTATATGGAAATGGGAAAAAGTGAACATGAACTTTATGATTGGTTTGCCTAGTACTCGTCATCATCATGATTCTATTTGGATTATTTTAGATAGGATGACCAAATCAACTTATTTCTTGCCAGTCCATTCCTTCTATTTAGCTGAGGATTATGCCAAACTCTATATCGTAGAGTTGGTCAAGTTACATGGAGCCCCAGTATCCATTATTTCAGATAGAGATACCCAGTTTATCTCTCATTTTTGGAAAGAGTCCTAAAAGGGTCTTGGTACCCAAGTCCACCTCAGTGCAGCCTTTCACCTCTAGATAGATGGTTAAGCAGAGAGGACCATTCAGACTTTAGAAGATATGTTAAGAGCATGCGTGGTTGATTTTAAAGGTAGTAGGGATGACCACTTGCCTTTGATTGAATTCACATATAATAATAGCTATCATTCTAGTATTCAAATGGCTCCATTTGAGGATCTTTATGTTAGGAGATCTACATCTTAAATTGGCTGGTTCGAGGGAGGTGAGGTCGTTGTTGCAAGTCCTGACTTAGTGTTTGATGCCTAGGAGAAGGTTCAGTTGATCAGAGAAAGGCTTAAGGCATCCCATGGCCGACAGAAATCGTATGCAGATGTAAGAAAAAAAGATATTGAGTTTGAAATTAGTGATATTTTGTACTTGAAAATCTCTCCCATAAAGTGAAGAGGTTCGATAAGAGGGGAGAGCTCAGTCCCCGTTATGTCAGTTGTTAGAGAATTCTCATCCGTTTTGGAAAGGTAGCTTATGAGCTCGAGATGCCTTTAAATCTAGATTAAGTGCACCCAGTATTCCACGTCTCGTTGCTAAAAAAGTGCATTGGTGACCCAGCAGTCATAGTTCCCTTAGAGGGCATAGATATTCAGAATGACCTCCTTTCGAAGAGGTCCTAGTCCAAATCCTTGATTGTCAAATTCACAGACTGTGGAACAAAGAAGTTCCCTTGGTCAAAGTTTTTTGGTGGAATCAGTCCATTGAGAGCTACTTGGAAAGAAGAAGCAGATATGCAGATCAAGTATCCTCACCTCTTCTCCACAAACTCAGACCAAACTTGAGGCAACAACCTTTCTTAGATACACTCAGTTCCATGTTCATTTAAAGTTACAAACTTGGTATTCATTAACGTTGCATATTATCATCATGACAATCATGCATTCATGAATAAATTCAGTCATGTATTCCATGCTTCAATTATGCCTGTACAGTGTGTGAACTCGGTCTATTAGTATTGCTCATATTAACCACTCTCGTTCGAGGATGAATGTTCCCAAGGGGGAGATATTGTAATACCCAGTATTTCTCTAGCTTAGTTTAACTCTCAGTATATGAGTATTCTGATATAAAATTTTTATAATACTTAGAATTTTTAAGTTTAAAGCTTACTATTATGTAGGAAATTTAGTCAGCTTTCCATTTATATAAATTTTCCCAAATCCGATACATGGGTAAAGAATTATAGCAGTTTTTGTAAAATAGTGTGCCAACTGGCAGATCACCGCACTGCGCTAAGGGTCCAAATGGAAATTGTCATTTTCCAGTGAAACTCCGCAATATTGGCGCATCGTGCCAATGTTCTAGTTCATAATTTTCATTTTTCACTAAAAGATCGCATCCCAACGCATTGCACCACTAGCCATTTTCCCAATTGTTATTTTCCAGTGTGGCAACGTGATATCACCATGTCACGCCATAAGCCCATTTCATGGTCGTCCTTTTTGAACAGTTCCATCTAGGTTTCCAGTGGCTCATCGCGATGCGATCGCGTTGTGGTGAAGCCTAAAATTGGAATTTTCAGTGACGAATTTTGATAACTTTTAAAGGGAAAATTAGTATTTTCCACTGTCCTAAACACGAAATTAGGCCCTAAAAGAGCACCTATTTCTCATTATTTCATTATTTACTCAAGAATTAAATCATACTCTCTCAAAAGGGAAAAACCCTAGCTTCAAGAATCAAGAACAATTCTCAATAATCCCTCCAAGAACTTTCAAGAATTAATCTTCTTAGGTATGTTAGATGTTCATTCATGGGTTCCTTTTGCCCATGGAGTCCAAGAACCCTATTTTAAAATGCAAGTTTTCATATTTATGATTTCCATGCTTGAAATTGATTGTATCTATGTTCATGATATTTGTCACACCCCTTTTTTTACCACCAAAAGATATGGTTTAAGTTTGGAAGGGTTTTATTATTAAAGTGGCAAAAGATGTAAATTGTTTCAAAAAGGATTTATTAGTTTCAAAACTCAGAGTTGACACTTGGCATAAATCGGGTGTGGCAAGTCACCCGTGGATATCCTTTTTTAAAATGATTTTGACTCTATAAAACTGATCCGCGAATAGAGATTCTGACTATGGAATTTTGTTGATCGAGGGGAAGGTGTTAGGCACCCCTCGATCTCGTGGTTCAACCACGGTCGCTTGGTGGAGTGAATTGGCTACTTTTGGCACTACGATGTACAAACTACACAAAAACACGTAAAACAATCAAACAAACAAACAAAATAAAATAATAATGTCCAGTCCAGTTATACAGACCAAAATAAAAGTGCGAAAATATAAATCCTATTCTAACCTACACTAGTCCTAAGCTAAATTCTGTTGCTTTACCCGATGCCTTGGGTCTTCATCACGAACCTCCTTTGCGTACATGATACATCGGGGCATTCCCCGGTAAATAAGTACAAAAGACCTCGAGGCATCCTCCGACTAAATGAATACACTTTTCAAATACGGTAAACAAAACATTCAACAAACATTCCAAACATTCCAGCAATCCACCAATTTTAACTTTTGTCTACCCGAGTTTAGTGCTTGTCTACCCGCTCGACAACATATCATGTTCAACATCAACAATGAATCAAAATACTATAATATTTATTTTTATTAATTTTTGATTCCCGCCCCCAACTTCATTTTTTAACCACATGATTAAACCAATTCTATACGCCATTCATCAATCAAGTTTTCACCTCCAAATCCAACATTAAACAAACAACAAACAAGATTCAAACATGGAAATCCTATAAACCATTCATAATCATGTAAAAATTAGAAGAATAAAAGGTAGAATTGGAACTCAAGAACTTTCGATTGACTTAATAGAGAATAAGAGCCTTCCCGAGAACCTCGAAAAATACCAAGGAAATCTTGACTCTCCAAATCAGTCAAGAAATAGTCTAAAATACAATAACCCAAATTTTGATTTGAATGAAGAGTCTACTAAGCACAGATGAATACCCGAGACCAAAATAATGAGAAAACTAGCAGAAATTGCATGATTAGAACTCCAGCAAATGAAAACAGCAGCACGAATAACCAGGAAAGGATCAGATTTCCAGTGAATTTTGAGGTTTTCTAGTTGAAATCGCTTGGAGACGACTAGGAACAATCAGTTCCAGTGAAGAGATCGCTGGAAAAACTCGAACCCACCAATTCTTATCAATTTCCGTTCATCTTTACCGATTTGACCCTTGTTCGTCTCTCTCTTAATCTCTCCTATCTCTCTCTATTCAGAACCCTCTCCTACTCACTATCTCTCCATCACTCACCCTTAACTGTATGTGGTGTTTGTGATCTGTGGATCAGAGAAGAAAGGAAAAAAGTGGTGATTGTGCGTGACGTGTGAATTGTGTGCTTTGTATTGAGGGTGGCGAGTGTATGGTTTTCTCATGGAGAGGATGCAAAAAAAATAAAGGAGCGTATCTTGCTCTCCTCTCTTCTGTCCGTGAATTGTGCATATGCTCCCCTGGAAAATTAAGGTGCTATGTAGTCCTCTCCTTTATATTCTTATGGTTAAATGGGAGAGTATTCCCCTTTCATGTTAATGCCTTTGAAAATCAAGGCATATCTTTTTCCTTGGGTCCCACTACTCCCTTTTATGTGTTTTTCTTATTTTTGTATATGAGGATGGCAGCAAAAAATGTGTAGATGGGGTCGGGGGGTTGAGGATAGGGGTAGGGGTGGGATAGGTTGTTAGGATGAGGTGTAAATGGAGTTAGAATGGGATAAAATTTGTTTGAGAGTTTGCTATTTTTGTCATTTTATGGAAGGTATAATAACATGGATGAGGGTACACGGTAGGATGAGGTAAATGGGTGAAAATAAATCTTTTGGAGGGAAAAAATTACGTGTCTACATCATGATCCCTTTGAATATAAACATGAAGTATTTTTAGACAAAGAAGTAGACAACGAGATAGAATTTTGTCCTGACCATTATTAAAAAAGAATGAAATAAAAGGAAGGAGGGAGACCAAGCCTTGATTTAGGACATTCTACCTACCCAAGTTATAAGGGAATCGAGTGACAAGTATCTCAAAGGATTGGAAGGAGATAGATTATACCGAGTTGGAGAGTCGAGTGAGGTCTCTTCGAGGTTCTGATCCGCGGCTCTGTCATTACATCAAAAATGAGAATTACAAGTTAAAAACATAAATGAAATTACAAAAGTCCTATCTACGCAGCTTCTTTTGAACTTTTTGACTTGAGTTTCATCACCCTATTCTCCAGGCAGGCTCCTGACTTGCAATTTCTTCAACTTGTTGCTTGCCTTTCAATGTCTACACCCTATTCTTTAGACGGGTTCCTGACTTGATCTTTCATCAACTTATTTCTATGCTTTCAATTTCTTCACCCTGTACTTTAGGCGGGTTCCTGACTTGCTCTTTCATCAACTTATTGCTATGTTTTTAATTTCTTCACCCTGTTCTGCAGGCGGGCTCCTGACTTGCTGTTTTTCAATCTGTTTAACTTTTAATTTCTTCACCTTGTTTCTTGGTTTTCTATTTATCCACCTTGTACTTCGAGCAGCCTCCTGAAATCACATCAAAACTGGAAAGAAGATTATCCCAAACAAAATTATTATAAAGAGATCATTTGCTAGAAAAGTGAAGTTTCAAACAACAAGAATTAAATTTTGCTCCAGTTTATCATCAAAGGACTTTTGTGAAAATCATATCATTATAGGAATTAAGGAGAATGACTTGACTATAAGGTACATCTTATAGGAATCAAAAGAATTGACTCGACTAAAACGTACGTTTTCTAGGGGTCAAGGGGAATGACTCGACTAAAAGGTACATCTTATAGGAATCAAGGGAGATGACTCGACTAAAAGGTACATCTTATAGGAGTCAAAAGAGATGACTCGACTAAAAGGTACGTCTTATAGGAATCAAATGGAATGACCCGACTAAAAGGTACGTCTTATAGGAATCAAAGGGAATGACTCGACTAAAAAGTACGTCTTATAGGAATCAAAGAATATGACTCAACTAAAAGGTATGTCTTATAGGAATCAAAGGGAATGACTCGACTAAAAGGTACATCTTCTAGGGGTGATGGGAAATGACTTGACTAGAAGGTACGTCTTATAGGAGTAAAGGTTCAATTTATGAAGTGTATCACCCAACAAATGAAAACTGAAATCCCTGGGCAAGAAAGTGCGTCTCCGAGGGATATAAGATGATGAATTTTTACCATGATTTAATTATCAAACTTGTGCAGCAACATTACTTCCTGCATTTATAAAAGTGAGAAATTATGGGCCTTGATGTTTAGGCTTTGAAATCATCCTTGATTTGAAGGAAACATGTGTTCCTGTTTCATGCAAAGAAAGGCTGTGAGTTTAAATACATAGTGGCTGGTTTGTGGCTTTCGTAGAAAATGCTCTTGCCGTCATCACATTTAACCTTGCTTCCAACCATTAGCCTGTGTCATTGACTTGCTGCTTTATTGAACAAACTCAGATTATTAAGAGTGACTGAGACAAACACAACATCTCCGCTTTGCCATGCTTCTCAGATAGACCCCTTGGAACCTTGGTATTTTATGAGTTCCCAGACTTATTTGTTGACAAAACTTTCTGCTTGCCTCATTTTGTCTCACAATCATGTCTCTTTCATGCGTTGGCCTTTCTGCCTTGCTTTGTACAATTGAAGAAGTTGGTAGTCAGTTTTGAAATCTTTTCTCACTTGTTTTTACTAGACTTGACTCAAAGACAAGAGAAAAATGACAATAATTTTATTTGGATAACTGACTTAAGAAAAATAAAAATATAACTATATAAAAGAAAGAAATGATAATGAATGTCCCCATTGAAAAAGATGAAAGAAAAGTTTATCTAACTCTAATGATTATGACATGCATATCGGATTAAACTACCTGATCTTTCCATCCAAAACTCTCACAAATTGTTGTTAATGACCTCGAAATTGAGTTGTTTCCTTAGATCAATTGCATTTAAGACCTCATTCGGCTAGTGGCGCCTTGAACGGTTTTTACCAATGAGCCTCTCTCATTTTTTTTTTCTCAGCTCACCATTGCCTTATGGTGTCTGTGAGGGTTTTTCACTAATGAGACTCTCTTATTTTCATTTATCTCAACTCACCGCCATCTTACAATGCCCGTGAGAGTTTTTACCGATAAGACTCTCTCATTTTTATCTCGCTCAGCTTACCATCGTCTTAAGATGCCCGTAAGGGTTTTCACCGATAAGACTTTCTCATTTTCATTTTTCTCCTGATTCCTTATGCTTTGGAACACAAGTAGTTACCAAAATGCATCATCACATCCATTGCATGCTTAGCCTTAACATTCTCAAAGATTGATCTGAAGGTCTTTCTTTAGTTGTAACTTGGCTTTTAGATAGGGTTAGAAAGAAAGGATAGCATGAGGCCAAATGACACCTGGGGTGGGGTAGGACTTACAAATTTTGAATCGACTCAAATAATGAGGATTAACTCATGCCCAGTTTCTTTTGACTGGGCAATTCTAAATTATTTATTTGGTTGGACCGAGCCCAGAGTAGGGCAGCCTACGTATCTCACCCCGGAGAGAGAAGAATTAGGTCACGCGTAGTTCTGGCAGCTTGTTCTTTTGCTTGATTTTGATTTTTTTTCTTTTGTTGACTCTTTTTCTCTTTGAGACTTTTTTGACTTTACTTTTCTCGATGCTCCTCTTTTTCTCTTTTTTTTTTTTTGAAACTTTTCTGACTCTACTGTTTTGCTTGACACCTTTTCTTTTGAGCTTTGTTGACTCTATATTGATTCCAAAAGAGGTGTTTGAAAGAAAATAAAACTAAGGCTCAAATGGGGGTAAACAAAGGATGACACAATATCTGGATAGAAGACTGAAATGCCTTCGTCATATCAATCCTTGAAAAAT
Source organism: Capsicum annuum (assembly GCF_002878395.1). NCBI lineage: Eukaryota > Viridiplantae > Streptophyta > Magnoliopsida > Solanales > Solanaceae > Capsicum > Capsicum annuum. The sequence goes on from NC_061112.1 coordinate 104,921,303, forward strand.
ACATGTATATATCATGCAATATGAAATGAAAGATGAAGATCATTTATGACACTTTAACAACACTAACTTCAACTGAGCATGTGTGTCAATTCTTCTTCTAAACTTGTCAAACATACAAACTCCACCTTTGTTGTATATACATCACATTGAATGGCTCATGCTTTCGTGTAGTTGATTTTCTTTCTGTTCCTCTTGATAGGATCACGGAGACACTGTTTGACCTAATTAAGACATGTCTTTCAATTGATGAACAAGTTATTCTTGTGATTCTCAAAATAAAAGTATCAAGTTTTAAAGAAGGCTTCAACTTGATCACCAAATGCCCCAGCACTCTATCTATTTTCTCAGATGCTCTCTTTTCCTGACTTTAACTCTTTGATTCAATGCTTCATGATTAAGTTGGATTTTAAGATCTAACTGAAAATTCCGAAAGCATGTCATATCACTAGAATCAACATAAAATATACTTTATAAAAAAACAAACAAACAACACATATTTAAAACACAAAGGGAAAGGGATAATTCATTTAGTTGAAATAAAAGATAGAAGAGTTTGAACATAGACGAAAAAGGAACAAAAGAGGATAGATCCCAAACTACAACCCTAAAATAATTTGGAAAATATAAAAGAAGACAAAACAAACTACCAGACCTCTTCCTAGTAGGGAGAGGGGTGACTTCTCAATTGCTCAGCCTGACAACTTAGCCACTGGTTTGTATATCAGCACGACTAGAGCTTCCCTCACTGTCAATGTTCTGCACCATAACATCCTGAATCATCTTTTTAATTTCTCTTTTCAAATCTCAACAATCTTCAATACTATGACCCTGAGCATCAGAATAATACACACATCGTGCGTTAGGATCAAAATTTCTTAAACGCCGATTAGGCGTGTGCCCAAGGAGAGGAGTGATCATGCCCCATTGTACCAATCTCTGAAATAAGTTGGCATACAACTCTCCAATTGGTGTGAAGCTATCCCTCGATTTATTCCTTATTTCATTGTTTGGCTTGAATCCAAAATTGGGCCTAGAAGGGCTTTGGTAGGTTTATGGAGTCAGAGGGTGACTCTGAGAAGTTGGTGCACGCCATTGTGAGTAAGAAGGGAGTTAAACATATGGTTATGCACAATATACTAGATATGGAGGTGGAGAAATGGAGTATAATAGATTTTGGGAGGGATTATAGAGAGCTTGGGTATGAACTTGGGCTTGAGACTAACGGCAACGACGACGTCTTCTTCTTGGATGTGCCCATTCTCCAACTACAATAGCAGTCTCATCTTTCTCATTCTTCTTCCCTCCAGGTTCCCTTAATTTATTATAATATTGTCTCAAATGTTTCACAGATTCCTCATGCCCATCTTGCTCCTCAAATTTCGACATCTCAAAGATTGAAGGAAGGTTAACATTTGAAGTCATGCCCCATTCTTTGTATGAAACATCTTCTTTACCTGCAGGTCCTAGAAAATTTTTCATAGCATTTTCTGCACTCTTCATTTTTCCAACAATTTTGTTCGACTCTTCTGGCACACTGGACTTCTTGATAAGAAATTTTGGTGGTCCAGTTAACTTAAAAGTAGGCTCAGGTGTATAACAATGATCACCAAGAGTATTGAATATAGGTTTACTAGCAGCATGGGGACGCACAACCGTTGGGCGGGCCAGTGTAGAAGTCCCAGGATTGAGCAACAAAATCACAGATGACATGTGGTGTTTTGAATGTAGCTGGCTTATGCTGAGGAGCTAGAGGAAAAATGGTGGAAGTATTGAGATATTTTGGCTTGGAATGAATTCTGAGTCATGTTGCGGTGCATCAATAGTAGTAGCAAACTAACTTTGAGATTTTGGTGGAAAACTTGAGGTATTTGTAGGATCAATAAAGGGAAATGGAGGAGGAGGCAACCCACTGGCCCAAGCTCGATGCATTTCTGTCATTTGTTGTCTTAGCCACCTAATCTCTTGCTTCAAACTCTCATTTTCCTTATTATTTGTTTGATCCATGATGTCACTCTTTATATCTTTGTTGGACACAAATAACCCTTTGGATTTGGTGTGAGGTGAAGGATCAGCTATAATGCCACAAACCAACCACCTTCAACTGACTCAACAAAAAACAACAAATGTTTAGAGTTCAACACTTTTTCAAAACCTCTATTTCCTTTTTTTAAATAAAAAAAGATCACCGAACCCAAGAAGGGCGCCTACATATCTCACTCTCGAAAGAGGAGAATCATGTATCTCACTCCCAATTAAACTTTTTTTTTCATTCTTTTTCTTGAAACTTCAAAGAGAAGAAAATAACAAATTATCAAAAGAATTGACAAAAACCTTTTTGTAGTTTCAAATTTAAATCCTTATACAAAATGAAATCTATAATTACCAAAGAAAATCTTTTTGGGTTTTCGATTTTGAATTTTCTATGAAAATGGAACTTGAACCTATTAAAGAAAAATCTTTTTGCAGTTTTCTTTTAAAGATGTATATGAAACACTTACTCTAAATAAAGAGTGAAGAAAATCTTTTTGAATTTTTCAAATAAGATCCCCGAACCAACAATAGGCTGCCAACATATCTCACTTCCGAGAGAGGAGAATCAGGGGTGCGTAGTTCATCCAGATTGGACAATTAAGGATTAATTAACAAACTACACCAAACTAGAGAGACACGACCAAAGACTAATGATGAAAAATGTCAATAAAATCTTTTTTGGAGTTTTCAACTTGACACTTCAAATAAAAATGACACCAACAATTATAAAAGGAAAAATCTTTTTCGTATTTTCATTACAATGAAATATACAAATTTCTACCATTTTTGCATTTTTCTTTTATAAAAAATCCTATGAATGAAAAATCTTTTTTGAAGTTTTCGAATTGTGAATACTTGCTAAAGGAAACAAAAGAAAAATCTTTTTGATGTTTTTGATTTTGACAAATGAGTGCAAAAGGTAAAGATCTTTTTGAATTTTTGGATTGTGAAGAACAAAAGCCATAAAAAAACTCTAAAAAAACTATGAAACTCTTTTTCGATTCGCCTTTTTCTCTTTTTCCCTCTTTTTTTTTTTTAAAAAAAAATTCCTTGCCTACATACTTGCTTTAATTCTAGCATATGTTTTTGCCCAAATCAGTCCGTCAAATGACCTCATTACCCTCAAAGATGCAACATTTAGCACGTAGAGATGCCTTAGAGGTGAGTTTCCTACAAAGAACCAAGTGGGTCTCGCTAGGTCTCAATATGATGCAGATAAGCATGAACTGAAGGCAGACCTACACTAGGGTTCACTAACAAGGCTGTTCAGGGAAGCGTATGGTCGATAGTGGCTGCTTTATCTTTCCACCCACTACATACTAACCAACGGCTCCCCCTCCTAAGATAAGGGTGACTCAACTGGAGGTTGTGTACACAGCGTGCACTACGGACTTGTTGTAGAAAAAATGACTCGAGTTATGCACATGATTCCAGATATAAAGCGATAACACATAAGATAAAAACTGTAAACAAAGAGCACGCAGAACTCAACAATGAAAAAAAACAATAACACAAAACAACACAAACAACATCTATACACCCATAATGCCAATCAAAGCCGATACAACTCTAAAAAATAAGCTCGAATTCTGAAATGGTCCCCAGCAGAGTCGCCAGAGCTGTCAAACCCCTTTTTTTACCACCAAAAGATATGGTTTAAGTTTGAAAGGGTTTTATTATTAAAGTGACAAAAGATGAAAATTGTTTCGAAAAGGATTTATTAGTTTCAAAACTCAGAGTCGCCACTTGACATAAATTGCATATGACAAGTCACCCGTGGATATTCTTTTTCAAAATGATTTTGATTCTATAAAATTGATCCGCGAACAGAGATTTTGACTAAGGAATTTTGTTGATCGAGGGGAAGGTGTTAGGCACCCCTCGATCTCGTGGTTCGACCACGGTCGCTTAGTAGAGTGAATAGGCTAATTTGGCACTACGATGTACAAACCACACAAAAACACGTAAAACAATCAAACAAACAAACAAAACAAAATAATAATGTCCAGTCCAGTCATACAGACCAAAATGAAAGTGCGAAAATATAAATTCTATTCTAACCTACACTAATCCTAAGCTAAACTCCGTTGCTTTACCCGATGCCTTGGGCCTTCATCACGAACCTCCTTTGCATACATGATAAATTAAGCCATTTCCCGGTAAATAAGTACAAAAGACCTCGAGACATCCCCCGACTAAATGAATACACTTTTCAAATACGGTAAACAAAACACTCAACACAAATATTCCAGTAATCCACCAATTCTAAATTTTGCCTACCCGAGCCTAGTGCTTGCCTACCCGCTCGATGACATATCACGTTTAACATCAACAATAAATCAAAATACTATAATATTCATTTTTATCAATTTTTGATTCCCGCCCCCAACTTTATTTTTTAACCACATGATTAAACCAATTCTATACGCCATTCATCAATCAAGTTTTCACCTCCAAATCCAACATCAAACAAACAACAAACGGGGTTTCAAACATGGCAATCCCACAAATCATTCATAACCATGTAAAGATTAGAAGAAGAAAAGATAGAATTGGACCTCAAGAGCTTTTGATTGAAAGATAGAATTGGACCTCAAGAGCTTTCGATTGACTTAATAGAGAATAACGGCCTTCTCGAGAACCTCAAAAAATACCAAGGAAATATTGACTCTCCAAATCAGTCGAGAAACAGTCCAAAAATACAATAACCCAAATTTTGCTTCGAACGAAGAGTCTACTAAGCACAAATGAATACCCGAGACCAAAATAATGCGAAAACCAACAGAAATTGCATGGTCAGAACTCCAGAGAATGAAAACAACAGCACAAATAGCTGAAAAAAGAATGGATTTCCAGCGAATTTTAAGGTTTTCTAGCCGGAATCGCTTGGAGACGACCAGGAACAGTCAGTTTCGATGAAGAAATCACTGAAAAAACTCGAACCTACCGGATTCTTATTGATTTCCATTCAACTTTACCAATTTGACCCTTGTTCATCTCTCTCTTGATCTCTCCTATCTCTCTCTGTTTAGAACCCTCTCCCACTTACTGTCTCTCCATCACTCGCCCTTCACTATGTGTGGTGTTTGTGATCTGTGGAGAAGAGAAGAAAGGAAAAAAATGGTGATTATGCGTGAGGTGTGAATTATGTTCTTTGTATTGAGAGTGGCGAGTGCATGGTTTTCTCGCTGAGAGGATGCAAAAAAAATTGAGGAGCGTATCTTTCTCTCCTCTCTTCTGTCCGTGAATTATGCATATGTTCCCCTGGAAAATTAAGGTGATGTGTAGTCCTCTCCTTTATATTCTTATGGTTAAATGGGAGTATATTCCCCTTTCTTTTTAATGCCTTTGAAAGTCAAGACATATCTTTTTCCTTGGGTCCCACTAATCCCTTTTATGTGCTTTTCTTATTTTTTGTATATGAGGATGGCAGCAAAAATATGTAGATGGGGTCGGGGGGTTGAGGATAGGGGTAGGGATGGGATAGGTTGTTAGGATTATGTTTAAATGGAGTTAGAATGGGATAAATTTGAATGAGAGTTTGTTATTTTTGTCATTTATGGAGGGTATAATAACATGGATGAGGGTACATGGTAGGATGAGGTAAATGGGTGAAAATGAATCTTTTGGAGGGACAAAATTACGTGTCTACAATATTATTTGGGTTTTAATCCCATGATTAATTACAAGTTTTATGTGAACTAGATAGTTTGTGGGTTGATTTATGTGATCTTCATGTTGAACTCTTGAACTACAAGTTGAATGTAGTAGCCATGATATTGTTATATGTTTATTGCTATATGAAATAATCACGCTCCCCAGTGTTTGATAAATTGCTCATGTGAATTGGATAGTGCTATCATGACATGTTATTATGTGTTCCCATTCAAGTACAAGCTAATGTATATCAAGTGTTTGACAAACTATCTAAGTGAGTGCATTGTTAATAAAAAAAAGTATTGGTATGCTTATATGATGATATTATATTTTACATTCAATGTTATCGAGTCTTGGGGGTATTCAATACCCAAAAATTTAGTTGTTGACCTTGAGCTACAGTAGTTACAGAATAGTCTCAGTAATATCATGAACAGTAGTACTTAGTCAGTACAGAACTTAGTTAAACTCACTCCAGTTCAGTCAGTTAACACGATCAATAACAGTTCAGTCCAGCCTAGTATAGTTTGTTTATAAGTTTAGTATCTATTTAGTTGGGGTTAAGATTCAGCACCGAGTGAACCCAAGGATGGGGGCTCACCTGACTGTAGAGGGTATGACCCTTAGAAGTAGTCCTTGCATTCCAGAACTACATAGCCAGTGTAGGCTGAGATATCCACCTATTAGTTGAGGGTTGATAACTTATTTTACCTACCAGTTGAGGGTACCACCATTCTCATTCAGGAACCTACCAGATGAGGGTGACTCTTCAGCTTGTCTTTACCTGTGGCATGGTACAACACCCTTCTAGCTAGGGTTACAGGTTGGACCCCAATCAATTCAAAGATGGGTATGTCAGTTAGATGATTACTTTCCATAGTTTTGGTTTCAATCTCAATACAGAAATCAGTTCGGCTTTACAAAATCAGGACTGTTAGAAACAGTCACCCAGCTATCAATAAACTCAGATATCAGTTACTCAGTTATCAAAACTCAGTACTCAATTTCAATACAGATCTTAGATATAGTATATATGTATATGTGCAGTATTGCATACTCAGTATTTATTAGTGGTTTAGTTATTCATGTACACAAATTCAGTTATTCCATATCATTCAGTCAGTTACTGTTCATATAAACTCTTGCATTCAGCCTGACCTCATCTAGACTACCAGTACATTCCACGTACTAACGCATACTTTCTCTTTGCAGTATCATGTCTCATATTATAAGTTTGGACGCTCAAGTTCCTGACCGCGCTTAGACAGATTTAGATAGCAGCCGCAGATTTAGTAGTGAGTCCTCATCTATCAAGGATATGCTTTTATTTCAGTAGCTTTAGTATTTCATTAGTCGGAGTTAGTTGGGGGATTGACCCATCAACTCCACATTCTGATATTTCACTTAGAGGATTTTTAGACTAAACTAGTTTAGACAGTATTCAGTTTTCAGATGTTATTTTAGTACTATGTTTATCAATATTCAGATTATGAACCTTATGGCATTTTAGCCTATTTTTTTGCATTATTTCAGTATTATTAATCAATGTTCAGAGAAAGTACCAGTCATGCGTTAGTTTGTGGTCCTTCAGGGTCGTAAGCACCGTGTCGCGTTTGGGGTACAGACTCAGGACGTTACATTATCACACCTGAGTAACGCTTGAAAAAATTCTCTTGCATACGTCTAAGATAGGATTAAAGCCAACCTCGTCATTTCAAGTGCATTGTGTGGTGGGCTTTAGTTTAATTTATTGCATTGCATTTGTTGACTTAGAACTTGGCATAATATCTGTTGAGGCAAAATTCAGAGTTATACTTGATTTAGGAAAGGGTTGTAGGATTTCTTTGACCGGATTGAGCCTTTAACAGCCTACCAAATGACATTAATCCTTAGGATTCATCCATTTTGAGCTTGAAACCATTTTTGGACAACCGCATTTGAGCATATACCTTTTTAAATGCTTATATGCATTTCTAAATAAGGGAGGCTCACCAACTGCAAACTTTGGACTACCCAACATACTGCTTAGCTAGACCTGGGGCTTGTGTCTCAAATCCTGAAATATAGGGGACAAATACAGATGTACTGATAGGTACAGAAATCAAAAATAATGTATTTAAATATAACATAAGTGAGAGAAATTGATAAAACATTTCACATATAATATATGTAAACACATGGGCACACTTTAAAGATTTTGAAACATTTTTTCTGAATCCACATCTCACTCTTTATCTTACTTCTGAGCTAGGTGGTACACCCTATATTTCTACGATCCCACGGGCTATATGGAATCCTTCCTTGACTCGATAGCCAAGCCCCAACCTAAGTTTGCTGTAAGGGTTGGAGTTTCTGAATATCTACTATGTCACAGGGCCGTCACAGCATACAATCCTTAATTTGGGACATAATAAACTCGTATCGACAAAACATGGTTTTTCCAGCGATGAGCCCTTAAACTCAAATGCCTTCTTCGGGTAACAATCTAACTCTCTTTAAGCCCATTTTAGTCTATTCTAAACATGCATCAAACTGAAATCAAATTCTAGAAAATCTGAGAAAAATCTATAATTTAGTCTGTTCTGAGTCTTCTATGGCATCCATCTATATTGGTATCATCATACCAAAACTTGAAAGTCGTATGTCTAAGACATATAATAATATACATTAGTTCCTTCAATCCAATAGATTCATTTGACCACCAAAAACATTTAACAATTCAAGAAAGTTCTTATTTTTAAAACATATTTCAAACTATTTAGGGATTCTCTCTTTTCAACATTTTAACAAACATGTGGTGGTCAAGTATTTTGTGACAAACCATGCAACTCTTTAAAATCATCACTTCTCATTTATCTAAACAAGAAAACTCCCTCTCTTTCGATTCATAACCAAAATTTATTCCATAACAATAGTAAAGACATTTACATCATGTTTCTAAATATGCAACTCATCAATTCGTGACATGGGAATCAAGAGGATGCCATAACAAAAGAGGAGTAGAAATAATAATTCTCTCAAATTCAAGTTTCAAAACATCAAATACATACATATACATATACATATACATATATATATACATACACTACTAAAAAAAGTCCAAAAAGCGACGGCTAACGTCGCTTTTTGACCAAAAATGACGGAAAGCCGTCGCTTTTTTTCATCTCAAAAAAGGGCGTTGTTTTTTGAAAACGAAGGCCTGTGTCGCTTTTATTACGACATACAGCATCGCTTTTGGGAAAAAAATTTATCTATTTTTTGAAAAAAGGACATTGTGCGTCACTTTTTGTTCTTCAGTGAAGAACACATGATGAACAAAAAGCGACATTGTGCGTCATTTTTTGTTCATCATGTGAAGAACACATAATGAATAAAAAACGACGGACATCGTCGTTTTATTATAAAAAAAAAAATCAAAAAAACGACGATGTCTATCGTAATTTAAGAAAAATAAAATATTTTTAAATAAAAAAGCGATGTTGGTCGTTGCTTTTTGTTCTTCATAATTAATAAAAAGCGATGTTGGTGGTCTCTTTTTGTTCTTCATAATAAAGAAAAAGCGACGGCTATCGTCGTTTTTTGTTCTTCATAATGAATAAAAAAGCGACGTTGGTCGTCGCTTTTTGTTCTTCATAAAGAATAAAAAAGTGATGTTGGTCGTCGCTTTTTGTTTTTCATAATAAAAAAAAAAAGCAACGACCATCGTCGCTTTTCTGCATTTTTTTTGGATGCAGAAATCTGCATTTTCTGCATCCCACCTGCCAAATAAAAATGTAATTCAATATATGCATCCTCATGCAACACACAATATTACAATAATAATACAGCACACTACATCAACAAATCATTTAAGAAATTCAAATCAACAACACTTAAACAATGAATCGAACAACATTCAAAATACTTAAAACACTCCTAAAGATTTTTCAGTAATTAAAAGTTAAATTCAAAAATATCTAAAATTATCTAAAAGTCAAGTCCAACAACACTAAGGAGTAGCCCCAACAAACTCCTCATCACTCTTTGTTTCCTCTTCGCTACTTGAATCAGGAGTAACGGCCAGTGTCAAGGCGCGTCTAAGATGAGCAATCTGATGTGACATAGCAGCATGTCTCTCAAAAACTATTGAAATGGCCTGATCGTGCTTTGCCAACCAACAACACATTGTCTGAAAATCAATTGACTAGTGTTATATCATATATATATATACATATATATACATATATATATATATATATATATATAAATATTAAAGTTAACTAAATAATAATTAAATCTAATATACCTTGAAAACTTCAAACATGGCTTATATAAAAACTATTGGAATGTCCGACCAATTGTGCCAAGGATATGTAAAAAGTCTCATAACACTCTCCCTTATAGCCTCATTAACTTCTTTTGAGGCGGGATACCACCTGTAAATAACATAATAAATATGTAAGCTTGAATATTTTATTAATAAAAAAAATAAGCCTATCAATTGAAAAATAAACTTACGAAGATCCATCAGGCTCGATGAACACTCTACCAAGTATGTCCATATATCCAGGAACTAGACCAATCAAATCTGCATTAATATCTTCTTCTGCATTAACTTCAAGTGACAACGCAAACCATTTTCAAGTCATGAATTGACATTTCAAGTTACAACGCTAAACTAATTTCAAGTCATGAATTCACATTTTCAAATGATTACACTTTACTAATTTCAAAACACAAGTTCATCATTCAAGTAACTACACTAAACCATTTTTAAGTCACTAATTCACTTCTCAAGTGACTACACTTGATTAATTTGAAGTCACTATTACACATTTCAGAAAACTACACTTAACCATTTTCAACTCTCTAATTCAGTTCACAAGTGACTAAACTTTAATCATTTTCAAGTCGTGAATTGACATTTCAAGTGACAACACCAAACTAATTTCAAGGCATGAATTTATATTTTCAAGTGATTACACTTTACAAATATCAAAACACAAGTTCACCTTTCAAGAACTACATATTAAACCAATTTCAAGTATCTAATCAACTTTTCAAGTGACTAATACGCATTCCAAAATACTACACTTAACCATTTTCAAATCTCTAATTCACTTCTCAAATGACTAAACTTAACCATTTTCAAGTCATGAATACATATTTCAAGCATCAACACTAAACCAATTTCAAGTCATGAATTCACATTTTCAAGTGATTACACTTTATAAATTTCAAAACACAAGTTCACCTTTCAAGAACTATGCTAAACCATTTTCAAGTCGCTAATCCACTTTTCAAGTGACTAGTACACATTTCAAAACACTACACTTAACCATTTTCAACTCTCTAGTTCACTTCTCAAATACCTAAATTTAACCATTTTCAAGTCATGAATTCACATTTCAAGTATCAACACTAAACCAATTTTAAGTCACGAATTCACATTTTCAAGTGATTACACTTTACAAATTTCAAGACACAAGTTCACCTTTCAAGAACTATATTAAACCATTTTCAATTCTCTAATCCACTTTTCAAGTGACTAGTACACATTTCAAAATACTACACTTAACCATTTTCAACTCTCTGATTCACCTCTCAAATGACTAAACTTAACCATTTTCAAGTCATGAATTCACATTTCAAGCATCAATACTAAACCAATGTCAAGTCATGAATTCACATTTTCAAGTCATTACACTTTATAAATTTCAAAACACAAGTTCACCTTTCAAGAACTATGCTAAACCATTTTTAAGTCGTTAATCCACTTTGTAAGTGACTTTACACATTTCAAAACACTACAACTCCTTTTCTTTTTTTCTTTTTTGAGTTTTCACTCTATCCTTTTTGTTTTGTGTGTTTTATAAATTTGTGACGTGGTAATGAGTGTTTTTGGTCAAATTTAATGTGAAATTTAATTCCCCAAAAATTTCAATTAGTTGTAGGAATTAAACTGTCGTCTCAAATTTCAGTTGTAGACTTTTATGTCCTTTTCTTTGACTTTTTGTACATTCATAGAGTGTAAGAAAAGGTTATTCAATAAGAAAAATAAAAGGATTTCTTGTTTATCTTAATTCTTAACAACACTCAAAATTTGTGGAAAGTTTGATTCTGCATACCAATATCAGGGAGTATTAATTAAATTTGATGCCTCATTAATTGATCTTATCTAGACCTTTAGAAAATATATTAAACAAGTGACACTCAAATAAATGTATATTTGAGTAACTAGAATGTATTACTATATTGGATGGAGTCAAATCCTGTAATTGTTGCATTTCTACCTTTAAATATCATAAGTAAGTATCTTTCACTAATTTATTCTTTTCAATATAATCAATTCTTTTAACTTCTAAAATCTATTAATTTTATGAACAAATATTCTAAAAAAATAATTAATTTTTAAACGTCGAATATTTAAACTTAGCTATCAATCCTGTAGATGTATATAGTTTGAACTTGAACACATGTATCCAGTAAATCATTTGAAATTGAAATTAAATTTATATAGAGAAACAAACCCGGGATGGATTCGGAGAATCCGTCATGAACTCCAACTTTTCCTAGTGACATTTGGTCGGCAGTAGCAATGGTAGTGGTGGCTGTTGGCGTCGCATCTTTCTTCGCCGGAAGATTTCGCTGGCCAGCCGGCTAGAGCGGCAATTGGTGGCTGGTAGAGAAGGTTCACCGGCGCTAGTGAAGCAGGTTCGCCAGCTAGTTGGCGGCCGATGGGGGAAGTGGTTTTTTGTTGGTTTAGAGAGAGAGAAGGTAGAGAGAGGGAAGAGAGAAAAGAGAGCAGTAGTGGCTGATTTTTGGGTGAGGGATTAGGGTTTGGTATTTTTTTTAAAAGGAAAAAAAGGGTGATGGGATTTCAGCCGTTGGATCAATTTGGATCAACGACTGAGATTAAAATTACTTTTAAAAGGGGTCAAAAATAAAATTAATATCAATTTGGTTAAAATTGATATTAATTGTGTACAAGATGGCAAGAAAATAAACACATTGAGAAATTGAATTAAATTGAATTAGGCTCACTATTTTAATAAATATGATAATGATGAGAAAATTAATAAGACGTCGATATAAAAATAAACTAAGCATGTAAAAATTAATGTTATATAAAATTATCGATAGTAGTAATAATAAAGACAATGCATTTGTAAGTTGTGAGTGTGCATATTTACGTAAAAATAAATAAATATTAATAAATATTATGTAAAATGTCGAATTTGAATTAATAAATTATGAAAAATAATAATTTAATAAATGTGAAAATGACGAGAAAAATAGTAAGACGTCGAAATTAAAATAAACTAAGCATGTAAGAATTAATGTTACGTAAAATTACTATATAAAATAGCAAACTGAGAGGGGTATCATGAGGTCAAAATTGGGTGTCAACACAATTATACTGATTTAGCCCCACAAATTAGGTCTGTGGAGGGTACAGTGTACTCAGACCTTCTCAAAAATTTATTCAAGCTTAAAGATTCTTGTAAAATAAAACACATAATGTAGGATTTTTACCGCAATTAAGATTTCATTTTCTTTCTTGTTAATTAGTTGCTACTATTTCTATTTTATGTTTATTTTCTTATTGGATAAACCAAAAACCGAACTTTTAAGGACTAAATCCCGATAAACCCAAAACCAATAAAAATACCTTATTGATTTGATTATTGATTTAACATATTTAAAAATTGATAACCGATAATATATAAAATCAAACCAAACCGACCGATGCACACCCCTAATTTCAAGAAAAAAATAGTGAAAATTGATTTAATATTGACCGTTGATCAAATATGATGAATCGTTGAGATTAAAATTGAGGAGATGAGTTAAATTGGGATTAGAAATTGGGTTAAAAAAAGATTGAATTGGAGATTTCGATTACGTTAATACAACTTATTAATATGATGAATTATTGGTTAATTGGCTTCATTATTATAACTTCAATAGTGTATTATTACCTTGATCATATGATGTTAACGTATTATTCAAAATTCTTGGATATATAAATTCAGTTAGCTAGCTTTTAACTACTATATACATCACTATACGAGAGATACGTATTTATATATATATATATATATATATATATATATATATATATATATATATTATTGACTATCAACTTTGTAATATGTACTATATGCATCACATACACGAGTATATTACCTTGCAATACAACGTATTTTATCTTTACTCTGATGAATTATCGTTTAATTTATTAGCTTACATTATTATATTATAACTTCAACAATGTATTATTACCTTGATCAATCAATCGTATGATATCAATGTATTCAATATATATAGTTGATTGACCATAAAATTCACAGTATGTACTAGATACATCACATACACATGTAAATTACCTCGTAATACAACGTTTTGTATACATACAATGATAAACTATCGTTTAATTTAGCTTATATTATTATATTATAACTTCAACAGCATATTATTTTTTGATCAATCGATCATATGATATCAATGTATCAATATATAATTGAATACATTTAATTTTTTTAAATATAAAAATTATTTACTTAATATTAACTTAAAAATATCAAATATCGACGGACAGTGTCTTTTTTAAGAAATTAATTTTTATTTAGTTTTAACAAAAGCGACGCTGTCCGTCGTTTTTTGCATAAATAAAGAAAAATTAAAAAGAATTATAAATTGCGACGGACAGCTTTGCTTTTCTAGAATTAATATTTTACAAAATAAAAATTATAGCGCCGTTGTCCGTTGCTTTTAATAAAAAAAAAAAAATTAAATTTAAAAAGCGACGGACAACGTCGCTTTTCAAAAAAAATAATTTTTATTTAGTTTTAAAAAAGCGACGTTGTCCGTTGCTTTTTATAAAAATAAAAAAAATTAAAAATAATTACAAATTGCGACGGACAACGTCGCTTTTCTAGAATAACTATTTTAAAAAATAAAAATTATAGTGACGTTGTCCGCCGCTTTTAATAAAAATAAATAAAAATAAAAATTAAATTTAAAAAGAGACGGACTACGCCGCTTTTCAACAATAAATTTTTATTTAAATTTAACAAAAGCGACGTTGTACGTTGTTTTTTGTAAAAAATAAAAAAAAATAAAAATAATTACAAATTGCGACGGACGTCGCTTTTCTAGAATTAATATTTTAAAAAATAAAAATTATAGCGATAGTGTCCGTCGCTTTTAATAAAAATAAATTAAAACAAAAATCAAATTTAAAAATCGATGGACTACGTCGATTTTTAAAAAATAATGATAATAATTTTTAATAAATTACGACATTGTCCATCGCTTTTATTAAAAAAAAATTATAAATTATTTTTTAATTACTTGGCACAAAAATCAGTGGAAAAAATGACTGATATTATGAAGTTGGCCGTCGCTTTTAATAAAAAATAAATAAAAATTAAAATTAAACAAAAAAAGCGACGGCCAGCGTCGCTTTTTAAAGAGATACAATCCGTCGCTTTGTGACCATTTTTTAGTAGTGATATACATATACATATACATATATATATACATATACATATATATATACGAGTAACAATTAATTTTAAGGGGGAAGGCCTCAAGACCAAAACATTATCATCAAAAGAGTTCACAATCCATATTTGTAAATATAAATTCAAAACCCTTTGTAAATACATGATTTTATAACTTTAAACATTTCTCAAAACGTTTTCAATAATTCCATGTAGTTTAGGAAAACCCCACGTGCCTTAGATTACTTAGTTTAAAGAATAGAACTTGAATCTTGATTTGTTTCTTGGAAATTTTGAACTTAAGGATCGATTCTTGATCTTTGATGAAAACCCTAATTTCTCTAGTTCTTGAGAGAGGATTTTAGAAATTGAGAACTAATAAAATATGTATTATAATGCTTAGGGTTCGATTTATATTCTGGATAAGGAGTTTCGTATGGAAAAGTACCAAAATACCCATTAAAAATGGCCCATTTGAGCAACTTGGTATCGACTGACGGTCAGTCTGGTGATGAGCCGTCAGTTCTTGTCCAGAGAATGAGCGTACTTCCTGAGATTTGATAGAAATATTGATGGGCCTTCACTATCTTGACGGTCCGTCAATCTGGCTGTAGCAATTTTGCAGACTGACACCTCTCTAGAAAATGGACATAACTTTTTACTCCGATATCGGATTAAGGTGCAACCGGTGGCATTGGAAAGAAGACTCACGGCCTTTCACTGGATATATAGTAGGCCATGTAACTCACTATATACAAGAAGTTATGGTCGATGAAAATTGACCCAAGTTTAGACGTTCACCAAAACTTAATCGATAGAAAAGTTTTCAACTCATCTTTGAGTTAGTGAATTTTTGTGACCTCAATTCATACAAAAAGGTATTCACACACTGTAGGATAGATCATCACACATATATCAACAAAGAATCATTGTTTTTGGGTTTATACGTATAGGAACGACGGTTTAAATTCAACCCTGAAAGTGCAGGGTGTTACATTATCTCCCCCTTGGGATCATTCGTCCCCGAATGATGGGTAGGGACTTGTTGAAGCTCCAAAAATATGGAGTAAAGAAAGTAACATTACTTTAAGAATTTTCTTTGAAAGAAACATACGTAGACCTCAAGAAGAATATTCATGACGTCGCCAAATGAATCGTGTAAGCACGAAGAGTGAGAGGATATGAACTAACATAGAGATGACCTTGCACATGAGCTCTAGGGATCATAATCGTCACTATATAAGGCATGAGTTTAATAGGTGATAACAGGCCTGATTCACATCGATACAATTATGAAATGAGATTTTGCGAGAGATAGGAATAGAAACATTCTCTACTTTACACGATACAATGAATAGACTTACACTTAGATACACTACTAATCTATGCCCCCAAACAATAAATTGCATACCTCATCATTTCCAACTTACACTTCTTCCATCACACATCTAACCACCAGAGCTTGAGTCCCACTGAATAATACTTCTATGTTGAAGCCTAACTCAGAGAATAGAGGTGCTAGTTTAAGCTATGGGACCCTATACTCTACACCAAATAAGAAAATTGCTTCACCCTATCAATACTGTCAAACACACTTGAGTTTCAAATCAAAGAGTACCAACCGTATAGCGCATTGGTTTGTGTTTTCATCAATCACAATATTAAATCCTATCATTTCTACACCCACTTTGAGGCTCTCCCACTAAGGCCAACAATTTCAATCACTCTCACATAGACTTTCACCACAAATCTTCTTCCTAACTATTTCACATAAAAAAAGTTCATGTCCTTTTTCCCCTTTCTCCTATAACCTTAGCTCAAGAAATCATATCAAAATTTTCATCTTTAAAAACATCTACTCTCCCACCTAACACATTGTTATGCTTCCATAACCACCATTATACTAACATACGGAGGGCCATTAAGGGACCCGGGCATAAGAATCATAAATGGAAGTAACATTATCCGACCATCACTCATACTTATTGCACTACTCAAGGAGGTACATGAGGTGACGATATGATAAAATAGACACGAAGTGATTCATATATCAAGTGTCTGGATCATAAGTAAAGATTCGTTTGGCACGACCACAACACAACATGGTTTCCTTAGGACAGACCACAATGAGAAGCATGGATGCACATATTGTGAGGTATATGGCATAAAGTCAAAATTTTTGTAGTTAAGAAATAAGACAAGGATTGCCACTTGACGTGATTGATCCTCATTTAAAGGACTAAAATTTCACATGAGTTAGCATAAACTTTATCACTTTGGATAATTCTGGCATAAAATGATTTTGTGACATATAGAAACATATTTTCTTAGATCCAGGCATACCGTGAGACATATATTTAGATCATGAGCAACATAACATATGGCTTGTATACTTGGAATGTTAGATCACTGAGGGGCATTACTGCTTCTTTTTTTGAGGTCAGAACATGACATGAGTTACATAAAGAGCTCAAATCTTAGGCATAGGCAAGACATGAATACATAAGACATTGGTAGATGTCTATTCAAATCGAAGTAGGAGGAGCTTGCTTGAATAGGAATTGATTTATCATGATTATTACTTGAAACTTGACACCACAAGAAAATTCGAAAACTGCTTTAATCCATCATCTCCCCCTTAGATCAATGTCACACTCCTAGATTTGCGGACATAATCTTACATCAAAATTTATAGCCACAAGTTTAAACATATTAGAGACATCACCATATACTCAAACTCTAAACTCTCCCTAATGAACTACACTCTGAAGGCCTCGCTTTTCAAAAATATTGCTCTTAACTTTCGCTAGCCTCTATAGCCATCACTCTACGACTCCTACTCTTATGAGCGCACGCATCTATACTCCTTTTCACAAAAGGGATATCAGTATATACATGAACACAAACTCCTCTCATTAATCTCTAGTACAAAGATACTAAATTCTGGACATCTCCTTTCAGGGACACTAATCATAATTTCTTCTAAATCCCAAATTTATCAACTTACGACTAATATTTTCATAGGCATAGACACCCATGCTTCTAAATACTTAACACTTCATCTTTAATTCCTTAGAATACTATCATTACACCTCTAATCACATAACCTACAACTTAGCAAAATTTGTATAACTATACCAAAGGCGTACATTGCCAACCAGATTTCTCCCTACTACAAGATTCAAGAATGAAATCTCGGTACACGTGACACTCGAACACATGACGCTGTATCTAACAACATGCTACTTCGGGGTTCAACTTATTCCTATATACTCACACTCTTATCCACTTAATGATTCAACCACAATTCATCGTTTTACTATTTTTCTTATATATACACATACATCACATTTGACCAATCATTATTCCATAAGTTTCCAACATAATCTATTGCACACCTCACATCAAGCCTACAAGTTGTTCCCACAAAATACACATCATTAGTCCTAAGCTACTATTCTTATCACCACACTTCACATCTAACATTTAAGCCTACAGTCTAACGTCAATCATGCACCACCAATGAGGCATATCACATAATATACTAGTCCATCAAATTGGAAAATCAACTCAAAGTACTTCATTTCATTTAAATACTACCTACAATCACGCCCCTTTCGCGACATTACTACTACAATTCAAAATCTGCTACATACCTTCTCACAAATAGTACTAGCTTACAACTACTAGAGTAAAGAAAATCAAAGGGATAGGAGTAAAGTCATAATAGGGATAGTCGATCTTAATCTTATAACATAATCCATTATGATATTATAAACATATTCCACCTCCCCAAGTCATATTTACTTACCTGTACATACATCCCCACTATCTTTAAATTCTATATACACCATTAAGTCTCTACCCATAACCTATTGACTAATCCACCCCTTTCTATTCATGACCTATAAATAATTTCTACAACGACCATAACTATCCATTCTAAGATTCTTCCCTATTTTGAATAAATAATAATCATATCCTTTCACTTCCTTCACAGACTACCATACAATCTACAAATATTGCTACCACATTAATCTATCACTATAATGGCAAACCATCCCTCAATCAATAGTTATACAACTAAAACTATTTATTTACACAAAAGACACCCTCACTCTGACTTCTAACCTTGTGACTTCATATCACCAACTTCTTAGCCCATCTCACTACCAATAGGTCATGACACTTTAACATATACTACAAATAGGGTGGAAATGCAGTTCCAATATTCTACTACACATCATTACCCTTAAGCATTAAATCAGCAACAAAACTTTTGAAAGGGACCTGAGTAAACTTGGTAGCTCAGGCTGAAAAGCATGATTTCACTAAGTTAAAGGTATACACTCAAAGCAATACACCTTGAAGTACTATTGGGATCCTCTCAAGTCTTTGTGCTATCTCATAATTATATGGATAACTCGATCAGAGAAAACCACATCGTTAGGGAGCTATACTCTTAGACTTATATCGCCTCAATAATGATGCATGGCCCATTAAATTAGACCAAGGAAGAAATATAGATAACTTTTTTATGGCCAATACTATAGCACGAACTGGAGTAGGAAAGAATAACGAATAACTCCTAAATGCCCAGTACCCTCCTGATTATAAGTGTCGTGCACAACACATCTATAAGTAAGACTCTACTAGACACAATTTTGCAGACACCCTGGGATCATGAACCATGCTCTAATACCAAGTTTGTCACGACCCAAACCGAGGCCCTGGCCGTGATAGACATCCAACTTATGAAGGCCCAAGAGCCCTACTCTAACTAGAAATCATGTACATATATCATACACTATAAGGAAAATGCGTAAAACATGACAAGACGAAAACATGGTCATTCTTTTCCTTCAACTAAACAATATGAAAATGAGTTCATGAAACATTCAAAAACACCTAACACTAGTTATGAAATCTCTAATAATTTAAAAACACTACTGCACGAATACTGGGACAAGGCCCCTAGTCGAACCATAAACCAAAATGAAATATCAATGTCAAATCAACAAAGCCTTTCGATATAAGGGAGGCACACCAACTGAAAACTTTGGACTACCCAATTTACTGCATATTGGGTCCGTGGGACTGTGTCTCAGATCCTGAAATATAGGAGGTCAATACAGATGTACTGGTACGCAGAGCAATCTAAAATAATGTATTTATATATAACATAAGTGAGAGAAATTGACAAAACATTTTACATATAATATATGAAAACACATGGGCACACTTTAAAGACTTTAAAACATTTCTTTAAATCCAGGAATCACTCTTTTCTTTCTTCTGAGCTAGGTGGTACACCCTACATTTCTACGATCCCACAGGCTATATGGAATCCACCCTTGACTCAGCGGCCAAATCACCAACCAAAGTTTTCAGCAACGGTTGGAGTTTCTTAATATCTACAGCGCCTCAGGGCCGTCGTCAGCGTGCAATTCCTAATTTGTTGTGACATAATAAACCCATATCAATAAAACACGATTTTTTCAGCGACGAGCCCTTACACTCTAACGCCTTATTCAGGTAACCACTTAACTCTCATTAAGCCCATTTTTAGTAAGTTCTAAACATGCATTTTTCTAAAATTAAATTCTGGAAAATCTGAGTAAAAATCTTTATTTTAGTCTGTTCTGAATCTTCTATGGCATTCATCTATTTTAGTATTACCATACCAAGACTTTCAAGTCGTATGTCTAAGCCATATAATAATATTCATTAGTTCCTTTAATCCAATTGATTTAGTTGACCACCAAAAACATTTAACAATGTAAGATAGTTATTATTTTCAAAATATATTTCAAACTATGTTGGGATTCTCTCTTTTCAACATTTCAACAAACTTGCGGTGGTCAAGTATTTTGTGACAAATCATGCAACTCTTTGTAATCATCACTTCTCATTTATCTAACCAAGAAAACTCCCTCTCTTTCAGTTCATAACCAAAATCAATTCCATGACAATAGTAAAGACATTTATATCAGTTTTGAAATATGCAACTCATCAATTCGTGACATGGGAATCAAGAGGATGCCATAACAAGAGAGAAGTACAAATATTAATGCTCTCAAATTCAAGTTTCAAAACATCAAATGCATACATATACATACATACATACATACATACATATATATATATATATATACGGGTAACAATTAATTTCAAGGGGGAAGGCCTCAAGACCAAAACATTATCATCAAAAGGGTTCACAATGCATAATTATAAATATAAATTCAAAATCTTTTGTAAATACATGATTTCAGAACTTTAAACCTTTCTCAAAACGTTTTCAATAAGCCCACATAGAGTTTAGGAAAACCCCACATACCTTAGATTACTTAGTTTAAAGAGTAGAACTCGAATCTTGATTTGTTTCTTGGAAATCTTAAACTTAAGGATTGATTCTTGATCTTTGATGAAAACCCTAATTTCTTTTATTCTTGAGAGTAGAGGATTTTAGAAGCTAAAAACTGATAAAATATGTATTATAACACTTAGGGTTCAATTTATATTCTGAAGGAGTTTGGGATGGGAAAGTACCAAAATGCCTATTAAAAATGGCCCGTTTGAGCAACTCGGCCTCGACTAATGGTTTGGTTGATGGACCATCAGTCTAGTGATAAAACATCACTCCAATAGTCATTTCTTGGCCAGAGAATGATCTCGCTACCTGAGTTTTCATAGAAATCCTGAAGGACCATCACTGGTTTGACGGTCCATCAGTCTGGCCAACGCAATTTTGCAGACTGACACCTATCTGGAAAATGGTCATAACTTTTTACTCTGATATTGGATTAAGGTAAAACCAGTGGAGTTGGAAAGAAGACTCAACGACCTTTCATTGGATATAAATTAGGACCTCTAACTCTTTGTATACAAGAAATTATGGTCCACGTAAATTAACCCAAGTTTAGAAGTTCACCAAAACTTAATTGATAGAAGCGTTTTCAACTCATCTTTGAGTTAGGGGATTTTGGTGACATCAATTCATACAAAAATTTATTTACATACTTTAGGATAGATAATCACACATATATCAACAAGAAACATTGGTTTCGGGTCTATATGTGTAGGAATGACGGTTTAAATTCTATCCCAGAAGTGTGGGGTGTTATAAGGAGTTACCCTAAAGTCAATCTCAATTAGATAGAAAAGAGATGAGGGAGTTTTTATCCGCACTACTAATTATTACTACCAACTGAAGTCAAAAAACAATCATGCCTTCTTTATCTTTCAGCATTTTTTATCAAGAAAATAATTTTAAAAAAAATTCAAGACGTTCACTTGTACCTACAGACATTCTTTTTTACTTTTCATCCAAGGCGCTCACTTTCACATACAGATGCTTTTTTATTTTTCATTCAAGGAGGCCATTTTCACATGCAGGTATTTTTACTTTTTATTCAAAGCATTCAATTTTCAAATATGAGAATTTGATTTTTCCTTTCAAGACCATACCTTCAAATATCGATATTTTATTTTTTAGTCAAGAGCCCATCTTCGAGTATTTTTACATTTTTATAGCCCCATCAGTCGAGGGGCTATTAGAGTTCAGTCACCTCACTAGTTGAGTGTCTCAGTCTTAGTGGACAATCAAAAACGTCATTCATTCTCAAGTCCTCGTATATAATCGGAGATATTATGCATTTTTTTCAATAAGAAGATATTTTTCTTAAAAGTTCATTTCAAAGAGGACAATGTCAACATAAATAATACACTGGGTCAAATTTTGAGAGTCACCTCAAAATTTACTTTATTTTTTTATTTCAAACTACATTGATCTTATTCTTATTACACTCGAGATATGTAGGAAATTCTATGTAGAATTCGGTCATCACAACCCCATAATTATTCTTTCTCCTTAATAAGTACATAATCTTACATCCTCTAGCATCTCACAGCTCGATACTGAGGCAATTTTAAAAGCAACATCGGGAATATGTGAACACTTTCATTTTCAAATAATTTTTTGCTCAATAATCATTTTTACATGAATTTGTCCCTCATAAAATAACATAATTGGGTTAGTATGCCCACCAATGTGCATGTTTTTATTCAATTAAATATTTATGTTTGCTTGCCTTTACTTGCTCATATCGAACTGTATTTAATTTTTTTCCACTGCATTTTATCTTTTCTTTACTTGCACACATCGCAATACATTTATTTATTTTATCACTTAAGCACCGCATGCTATCTTTGCTTTTATCTGCACATATTGCGATGCATTTATTTTTATTATTTAAGCATTGCATGTCATCCTTGTCTTTACTTGCACGCACGCAATGCATTTATTTATTTTATCATTTAAGCACTGCATATCATACTTGCTTTTACTTGCACGCATCATAATATTTTATTTATTTTACTATTTAAGCACTACATGCTATTTTTGTCTTTATTTGCCGACATCGCAATGCACTTATTTATTTAATCATTCAAAGAACCAAATTCTATCTTTGCCTTATCTACACACATCGCAATGCATTTATCATTTAAGCACTGGATGTCGTCTTTGCCTTTGTCTTCATATATCACAATACATTTATTTTATCATTTAAGCACCATGTCATTTTCGCATTTGTTTGCACATATCCAAGTGCATTTATCATTTAAGCACTATACGTATATATCACGATGCATTTATTTTATTGTTTAGCGACTGCACTCCTCGCAAATCGCAATGCATTTATTTTATCATTTAAGCACTGCATGTCATCTTGGTTTTTACCTAGCACATATCGTAATGCATTTATCATTTAAACATCACATATCATTTCTGCCTTCATCAGCGCATATTGCTATGCATTTAAGCATTGCACACACATAATCGCAATGCATTTGTTTTATCATCTAGGCACTGCACGTCTCGCAAATATCACAATGCATTTATTTTATCATTTAAGTACTTCATGTCATCTTGACCTTTCCTTGCATATATCGCAATGCATTTGCTTCATAATTTAAGCACCGCATGTCATCTTTACGTTTACTTCTACATCGCAATGCATTTATTTTGTTATTTAAGAACGACATGCTTTGTCTTTATCTGCACATAACGTAATGTATTTATTTTACCATTTAAGCACTAGATGTTATCTTGTTTGTATTATTTTTTCTTAATTAGTTAAGTATTGCATGCTATCTTTTAATTTCTAAAAAAATGAAAAAAAATTAAAGCTTAATTTTTCGTTCAGATTTTATTTAGCATTACTTTTTATTTTTATGCATTTGGAAGCATAGAATTTAAGGATAAATTGGGTTTGTCCACCCTAAAATAGGGAATTGTGGGTTAGTCTTCCCTCTAATAAGACCTTTATGCATGTCTGCTTTCAGTTGACTATTTTTTACTTGTCTTTGTAAAATCGTGCAATCCATGTATTTATTTATCTTTACATTAGTTAAAACATTACATGTCATTTTTTGAATTTCTTAAAAAAATAAAAACAAAAAAATCAAGCTTAGTTAGTCTATCGGCTGCTTTTCAGTTCTATAAATTTTCAGTCATAGAATTCGAGAATGTTTTGGGTTTGTCCAACTCAAAATAAGACATGTTGGAGTAGCTTTAGACCTATACCTGACCTGATTCTTATGCTATTTGAAATATGTAGGCAACACTAAATTGGAGTTCACCCAAATATTTTATCAAAAATAATTTATTTCGACCAAAATTGGCTAAACGTCAACATTTTCGTTTGAAGACTTCTACATTATCTTCGAACGAAAAGGAAAAAACTGTTGACACCCAATTTTGGCTCTCCATGCTTAAAATTAGCGCATTCGGACTTCCTGATCGTTAAATAGCACAAAATGCAATTTTTCACACATTTTTTTATAATTGTTAATAAATTATTGATAATCATCATTATTTTAGAATCTTTATCAATTTATTGTCATATTTAAATTTTACATAATTTATTGATAATTATCCCTAATTTCTTAAATTTTAGAATTTTTATCATTTTATAATCATTTTAATATTTTTGTACAATCCTCTGCATACGTACATAACATAAAACAACAACTTTTTTTTACATATTATAATTTAAATTATTTATAGCATAATATATTTTTGCAAGATGATAATATTTTTTATTTATTTTTTATATTTTTCTATAATTATACATCGACATTCATATTTTTGTACATTATTTAACACGATCTGTAAATATTAGTCGATATATTTATTTTAATACACGTATTAAATCAGTCAAGTAAAGGTCTCATTACTTTTTAAAAGTTGACACATGAAATGAAGGATTGAAATTTTTATCCATTGAATAAATAATCTTTATACATTAGTTAAAAGGGTGAAAAAATTATTGAACAATAACTTACAGATTAAAAGCAGCTTTAAGGAGATAAGAGGAGTTATTTTTTTTAATTTTTTGATTAATGAAATTTGTTATTTTATATTATAAATAAATAGAGGGGATTTGATTTTATTTTCACACAGATATATTCACCACATATACACACACATGAGAAGAAAGAAAAACATGACATTTTTCTATTTTTTCTTTAATAGGTCTCATTCTTTAAATTTTTTTGACTTTGTTTCATCTACTACCCAAATTCTAACTGATTTGCCAAAAAAGAATAGATTTCATGAGGTACTTTTTCTCCTTTTTAATACACACATTAAGCACACACAAACATATGACTCACAGAAGATTTTCTCATTTTTTGTCAAAAAAATATATGCACGCCTCTTTCTCTCCTCTCTTTTCTACTGCGACCAGTTCATTATCGTCGGTGCTCTGATAGATTCCGCTACCACCACATGCCACTTCTTCTCCTCTCCCTCTTCTTATCGGAGGTGATAGCCGACGAGCAACGAACGAAACACCACCGCTGCCGTCGAAGCTCCAGCAGGTCTCGCCATTGCTGCCAGACCCGCAAAACCACCATCACTGCCGGTGAATCCCTTTTCTTTTCGCCGCTCTATTTTTTCCCTCCATTAACGAAATACTTTACTACATTAAATACGGGATAGATCTATTTGGATTACCATGTTTTCCGGCGTTGTTTCGGTGAAATTCGTGGAAGCGACGCCTCCCCGTCCCCATTGTTGCAACCAGATCTGGCCGAGAAATATTTTTCTCTATTAAAATCTGTTAGTTCAAGAATCTGGTCAGAATGATTTTCTTCGATAACTTTTCATCTTTTCTGGTAACCTTACTATTTGTTCTTGACATATTAAACTTCTAAATGTATTGTTAGTGATAGTAAAGCTTAGATCTTTCCTTTTCTTTGTGTTATTTGGTGATTTTTGCAGTTCATCATTATTACACTAATTTGTGTTCATGCTATGTTTATATTTTGTTTCTTAAATAATCTCATTCATCAGTGTGATTAAGTTTTTGCGCAAATTTTATTAATGCTGCCTTGATTATTTTTGGTTATTATATTAATATTACAGATTTTACTATTTTTATAATATTTTATTGATGTTACTTTAATTGTTCTTTGTTACTTTTTTATGTTTCTATTTTTTTACCTTTACTTATTATCGATTATGACTTGATTATTCTATCTTACTATGCTAATGGTGCTAGTTTTATTATTCTAATTTATTTGTATATTCATTGTGACACTATTAATGTAATTATTTTTTTATTATTTGTTATGTTTCGGTTTAATATTCACTGTTATTTTGTTAATGGCTATTTTCGTGGTTATTTTTGACACTTTTACATTGACAAGGAATGTTAGTTACTAGTTTGGCAGATGAAGAAATTTTTCGTTGATTTTTGTGGCCTCCGCAGATAAAAAGACGGATATTACGTATACAAATACGTAATAAAATAAGTATTTTGGGTGATGACAAAATTTTTATGATATTTAAAACTTTATCTGAGCTCACTTTTAACAAAAGATATATTTTTAAATACATATATGCATGCATACTTTTTAAATTTATTTTGATAATTATTTATTTGTTACTAACATTTTTATTACTAGTGTTTATACAGGTTCTCGGGAATACTTGCCCAAAAAGAGTTTGAGTTTTTAGGTTTGTACTTTTACATTCTCGCAATTTTACAAATATTATTATAGTTAAAATTTTATTTTTGGGGTGTTGGGCGGGATATTCTTTATTTACACAATTCCCTCTACGCGTTTAGGCAAAATTAGGCCGTTAAAATTTATATTAAAATTAATTTAGATATGTAATCAAATAATTCACACTTTAACATTAAAAAATAGTTTTTTTCTTTAGAACAATTTTTTCTTTATTCATTCTTGGCTTTACATACATATATTTTTATACTTTTATTTATATATATTTTACAACAACATACACATTATATTATTTCAATATATATTTAATATTTGTATTTACAATCATTTATATTTTCTTTTTATCTTTTAATAAACCTAAGTCTGGTTGAGAACTATATTTGTGGATTCTGAAGGTGCCTAATCTCTTTCCTTCAAAATAATTTAAACTCTAACCTAGAATGTAAATTGGTTCGTAGATTAAATAAAGTCATACTTGTTAAACAAATAAATAGGTTTCTTATTTTTTCTTAAAAATTAGGTGGCGACTGTGTATAAAAATTTATTCTTTTTGAGTCCATAAGTCGTGATTTGTTTTAACTTCGGTAAAAATAGGTTATGACATGGTTGTTGACTATGTTATCGTTAATGCGATGTGTAACTATGGATTATGCTATTAATTAAGCCCATGATTATTTTATTATTTAAATCATTGACTAGACTACTATTTCGGAATTTGGACTATGATATTACTAAGGTTATACTTTGCCTAGTAACCAAACTAGTGATTAGGCTAAAAAGCCCTCTTGTTGCTAATATTGTGAGTCACGATACTAAGGGCTCTAGAAGGCATATTTATTAACTACATGAGAATTTATGCTACAAACCATGTTGACTCCGATAATTCATTGTAATATTCATGTTATATACATTTATATATCCATGGATAAATTGTCCTTGACGAAGAAAGATAGATTATGAAAGTATACTTTTCATCACTTCTCTTTTACTTCATCCCTCGTGGGGCTTGTCATTTACTTTAGCCCTCTGGGGCTCACACCTTACGTTAGCCCTTGTGGGGATTGTCTTTTATTATTGGGCCTAAGGCCGCAAGTACGATATTGTGATATTCCGGACATATTATTGGGCCGAGGTCCATGTTATGATATTAGTTGGATATTCGGAAAGCATTTTATACTTGTAAAGGACACCATTGTAGAATATGGGTACATATATATTTATGTTGCTTATGATTTCATTTATTAAATACTGGTGATGGCATGCATAGATTCGGTACATTCATGATTATTATATCGGTATTAATGTGATTATAGCTGAAATAGGATCTTAACACTATTGTTCCTAAATAATGGTTAAAACCCACTTTCACCGTAACAATAGATTTCTTTACTATAATAATTGTCTGCTAAATGAAAAATTTATACGTATAAAAGTGGTTAAAAATATTGTTTAAAGATTTGACTACGACAGATTCTATTCCATGACTTGATTCTATTATTTACTCTGATAGTGAGATATTTCTATCCTTTCTACATTTTTACAATAATTTAGTTCCGAAAATCATTTCGGACAACAGACTTATAGATTTACACTTTTTTAGTGACAACTTGAGTTTGTGAACCTATTATATATAAATATATATGTAGAGATATTTTTCGGAATTAAATTATTTATATATATATTTTTTTTTTTTTTTTTTTTTTTTTTTTTTTTT